>NC_089873.1:135957500-135965000 GCF_040182565.1 Anser cygnoides
TGACTCACTCGGTCTGGAAATTGCTTAATTCTTTATTGTTCAAATTCTTAGTCTTAATGGGTATGCTCTATATATTTACAACCTAGCTACCAATATTGTGGTAGCATCTTTTTCAAAGTTAAGTAACAGACAAAAACACAGAAGGGGAACATCTTGTTCCCCTAGCAAAACTATTGTTTTGCTGTGGCATGACCTGAATTGTCTGTCTCTTGGGGACACTTGAATATGCTGAGCCCCAGTTTAACTTGTGTAACAGTAGAAACAAAATCTGGAAAAATAGGAGTGAGAATTCTGGAAAGAAAGCCACAAATCTAGCCTCCCTTCTTCCCCCACCTCCACATCCCCCAAACCAACCAATCAACCAACAAAAACAAAAAATCACAAGACAAAACCAAAACCAAAGCCAACCATCCAACCAAACAACAGTAAAATGCAAAGCCCCAACGTCCCAGAATTATTTTTTGCATTTAAATTCAGATGCAGTGTTATAAACATGGAAGAAATAATCTTCAGCAATCTTCAGAAAAAAATAACATATTCAAATATGAACTTGGTGTTCTTGCGTGAGCTATTACAGCCAAAACCTGAGATGAATTCTAGAAATATGAATCATATTTTGTAAGCCAGAATTAAATGAAACATCTAATGTAGTAAATGAGACACACTCAGAGTTCAAAATTATAAAATTTATTTAGCATTATGGACACCATTTAGAATTTAACATTTTCTTCCTCTTAGAATTCCAAATCACGCTGATAAGAATAGACTTTCTCTTATCTCTCCTTCTTTTATGGCAATAAACATACATTTTAAGTACTCTGTCTTGAAAGACTGGGCTACCTTTTAACAGAAATTATATCCACATGTAATTAGAGTTCTCTATAAATATTAGGCAATGTAATATAAATGAGAATTTATTTTACAATGAGTCTCTCTACTTATGCAAGTTATAGAGAACTTTAGCTTTCTTTACTTCACTAAGTGTTTGGTTTGCAGGTTAGAACATTAATACACTGAAACAGTGTACGTTGTAAATGAACTGCTTAGGTTTTGACTGACCAGAAGCACATCTGTGAACTGCAAAGTGTGATGTAAGATGTTACGTAGGTTACAGATTCTTTAAAAAGTCACTCTAGTTTAAGTAAGCAGAATATGGGATAATTTATCTTACTGAAACAGAGAGGTTAATGAGTCAGTGACTACTCGGGTAAACCTTGAATAAAACACCAGTTTCCTCCTAGCAGTTTAGAAGTTTTTCCAGGTAACATGAATGAAGTAAGCAGTTATAAACTGTTAATATGTCTAACCTTCAAGGTAACATTTTAATTAGTAACTTTACATATTGTTAGTTTGTGAAAAATACATGTTGGAAGGTGTACAGAGGTAATCATAGGAAGTAAGTAGTATATGACCTCAATTTTCACCTAGAACAGAACTGACTTCTTTCATATTCACAGTGTTTGTACAGTATTATACAATACATCAAGATTTATCTTCACCAGTGTAGTTGTTGAGCAAAGTGACTCCTTTATGTTTGTATTTTTGTTTAGTTTTGGTTTTGTTTGCTCTTTTTTTTTTTTTTTTTTAATTCAGACATGCAGATCTGTTCTTTTTGTGCCTCCAGGCCGCCCTTCTTTATCTCCAGCGTGTTCCCAGTAGTACAAGAAACTTAAAGGTGATCTGCTGGTAGGAAGCACCAGAGGTACATTAGTACTCATGGGAATGACCCTGGAGCTGACGCATGCTAAGTAAATCAGAGTTCAGTGCTTACACAAGAAAGGAGTTTTGTTTAAACTCAATTTAACTTATAATGATTGTTTACATTGTTGATGCCAATGTACACATCACTACATTGTGTCACCTACATCTTTCAGCTTCATGCACATTATTCCCTGGTTATTTTGGTCTCTGGCCTCTCTTGTTAGTTGTCCAAAAACTGTGTCAGCTAATGTGTTACCACAGTGATTTTCTGCTTTAGTAAAACTCTAGTTCCCATCAACGATGGATAAATATTATTTCTGTTGGTACCAACACATTTTTTGTGTACATCAGAATTATAATCTTTGATATTTATTTATTTATTTGTTGATTTAAAATCTTATTTTTTTCTGCTATTTAAAATCTATTGTTAGGTCACAAAATTGGATTTGCACAAATGCAGCTGAGAAATCACATCCATATCCCATTGTTTTTAGACTGTCATGCCACCACATCTTCTGCTTCAAACATGAGAAGCGACAAGTATATAAGTTACAGTATCAACAGAAGTTATATGTACATTAATTGAGTTTCTAACATTCGATATACTCCTTTCATAGAGAGACTGCACGGTAGCACTACGGTTATGTCTTATAATCATAACAGCTCTTAATAGCTTGTTCTGCTCTCATGTGAATTACTTCTTTAGCACCTGAAATCATCTGACAATGTAAAACTCTTGACAAGATTAGGTAACTAATTCAGTAGTCAGGGGCACATTCTTAGAAATGTGACTGTTAAAACTAGAGTTTAGCAATTTTGAATGAAAGTTCCTGTTACCCAAGTGCAATGTGATCTACCTCTTCCAGGCTTGATGGATTAACCCAGCTGATTGAACTAGTCAAGTATGCTCTCATAAAATATTTTTTTAAATCGTAAACTATATTGCCAAATGAAGCAAAAAAGTAAAAGTTGCTGTTAAAAAAAAAAAAAAGGTTTAAAAAGATGAATTTCAGGTAATTCTCTGAGTAGCAGTCATCATTTGAGCATTTCTAGCAACATCAAGGTAAGTGCTGCTCTATCTAGATTAATATAAACACATTTATGATTTGAAAAGTGACTATGAAAATGTTTTTTTTCTTAGTGTATATCTATTTAGTTATTATTATATATAATAAATATATATAAAAATGATATATATATACATATATATATTTCCCCACAGATTTTTTTCCCCTGCAGGTACCTTTTTTATAGACTGGAACTATATTTAAATGTTCCAGTTTAATAGTGTTATAAAGATTCTGGCTGACCAAAAGAAAAACAGGGGAAAACCTTCATTTTATATGAAGTCTTCCACTGTTTGCAGGGTTTTGCAATGTTTATACATAAACTAAAAGAAAAATTTAAAGTGTTACTCAGTCTCACCACCCACTGTAACAAGTCAGTATGCTTTTCTGAGGAGGCAGGGGAGCAGTGTGCAAAGGGTCATAGAGTTAAAGTTGAATGCTTTCACCAACCAGTGAGATGTACTCTTGGAAGGATAACACAAAAGAAACACATTTTTGCTTTAATTATTTCAGACCTTCTTGTCATTCCTTGTAATCACAAATTGATGGACACAGAAAAACTGAAATATTTTAACTGCTTACAGTAACGTATCAAGCCAGTATATATCACAGTATACAGAGAGAGAGAGAGAAAAAAAAAAAAAAAAAAAAGCTACATGTGTGTTTTTGGAGCTTCTGTTTCAGAACTGACAATGAAGTTTTTCCTTGAATAGTTCCTAAAGCGTATACAAGGAATCTGAGGGTATTAAATGAATAAAGCTTAGGTGATGGATGTTAAGTGAGTTCTTCAGTAGACATCTTCAGGTAAAGGTTAGCAGTTGACAAAAGTCATTAGTTTTCATCTTTTCATTTCTGCCTTCTAAATGTTTTCCATTTAGGGAATTAAAAAAAATATGTTCTTTTGACATTCATTAGTCCCAGGTCTCCTATGGTAACACTGGTTCACTTAGAGCTTAGATTGATTAGAAAAATATAATGATGCAAGACGTAATAAAATTACAGTAGGAAAAGTGGGAGGACTTATAATAACAACAACAAAAAAAATGGTTTCAGAGTTTTCTATTTTTATTTGTTTCTTGTTTCACAAGCCATCTGTGGATTGTATTATATATTTGCCTAAAACTAAGTACCCCCTTTGGGATCTGGGAAAGGGTAAAATAAACACATATAGCCTTTATCAAAACTTAAGAGAAGAGACTAAAACCAGAGGGAACACAGTTTTCTTCATTGATATAACATTTGGTTACATAAAATCAGATCTTGTATGTTTAAAAAAATCAAATCTCTCCAAGTAGGTTGCATAGGTCTGTGTCTTCATTTTCTAGAAATGTTAAAGCAATTTTTAACATTTACTTAAGTATGTGATTCTATGTTTGATATACTATCAAAAATATATATTTTTTCACATTTCAGTTGAGCTCCATTTATAACGAATAACATTTGATTGTAAATATTTGTGCTATGTGAAAATGATGTTCCTATGTTTGAATAGCAAGTAGTTACCTAATTGCCTACAAATCTCATCCATAGCTAATTGAGTTTCTATGAAAATACTTTGGCAATTACATGGTTGAGAACCTCTGGTTAAGGATTAAGGGACAAGCAAATAAAGCAGATGTCATTGTGGCAGTCTACTGTAGACCGAGCCAAGATAATAACACCAATAAATTATTCTTTAAGGAACTAAGAGATACCTCTAGATCAGGCAGCCTTGGGCACTTCAATTATATAGGGCCCTTATTATAGGGGACTTCAATTTATCAGACATAAACTGGGAATACCACACAGTTGATACAAACATGTTCAGTAGATTCATAAAACAACTTGATGATAACTTCTTGGTACATATACTAAGGGAGCTGACCAGAAAAAGTGACCTCCTAGATTTACTACTTGTAAACAGAGAGTGTCTTGTGGGTTAAGTGGCAATTGGTGGCAATCTTGGTCATAATGACCATGAAGTAGTTGAGTTTAAAATGTTTGGTGATAAGAGGAAAACTGCCACCAAAATGGGGGAGAACAGACTTCAGACTGCTCAGGGAACTAGCTAGTGAGGTCTCCTGGGAATCTGCTTTTAAAGACATTGAGGTCCATCACTGCTGGTCATTTTTTAAGTACCACCTCCTAAGAGCGCAGGAACAGGCAATTCCAAAATGGCAGAAGTCAAGCACTGAGAGCAGAAGGCTGGCTTGACTGAGCAGTGGTCTTCTAGAGCTTAGGTCAACAAATAAAGTGTACGGCCAGTGGAAGCGAGGTCAGGTGACATATGAGGACTGCAGAGATGCTGTTTGGCATTGTAGGGAGAAAATTTGTGTGGCCAAAGCTCAGATAAAGTTGAAGCTGGCCAGTACTGTGGGGGACAATAAAAAGAGCTTTTAAAAATATGTTAACAGCAAAAGGAGGACCTGAGATAACACTGGTCTATTAATTGATGAGGATGGTCACCTCAAATATAGGGACATACTCAAAATAGAGATGTTTAATGCTTTCTTTCCCTCTGTCTTCAACACCAACGATGGACCCGCAGAATTTGCTGCTCCAGCAAGATGTATATAAGTCTATGGAACTCAATGAGATTCATCCCAGGGTGCTCAAAGACCTGTCATCATGAGATGACATCATCTCAATTATGTTTCTATGGTCTTGGGAATCTGGAGTGGCCACAGTCAACTGAAAGTTGGAAAACGTTGTTCCATTTTTCAAGAAGAACAAGAAAGAAGACATTGGTAATTACAGCCCTATCAGTCTCACTTCAGCGCCTGATAAAATTATGGAGAAGAAAGTTCTGGGAATTATTGAAAAACACCTGAAAGGGAATGCAGACATTGGTCACAGACAACACACATTCTTGGTTAACGAATTTAATATTCTTTTAGTTCACCTAGTTGACCAAGGGAAGCCAGCTGATGTAATCTTTTAGATTTCAGCCTAGCTTCTGATACTTTTTCTTATAGTATCCTTCTGGGCAAAATGTCCAGCACACAGCAAGACAAAAGCATTATGTGATGAGTGAACAATTGGATGATGGGTGGAGCTCAAAGGGTTATAATAAATAGTAGTTTAATGGTGATAAATGGTGAACCCTACTAATGACTAGCCACCAGTCTGATGGTGGCTAGTCATTAGTAGGATTCCTCAGGTCTCCATTTTAGGGTCAGTTCTCTTTAATGTTTTCATAAACAACTTGGGTGCAGGGATCAACACTAAATTGGGACAAGCTGTTAACTCTGTTGAAGAGAGAGAAGGCTTGCAAAGAGATCTTGACAAGTCAGAAAACTCAGCAATCACAAACGACATGAAGTTTAACAACAGCAAGTGTCTGATTCAGCACGTGAGATGGAGCAATCCTGGATATATGTAGTGTCTGGGGGACAAGAGTCTGGAGAACAGCCATGCGGAAATGGATCTGAGGATTTTGGTTAACAGCAAGTTGAATAGGAGTCAACAGTATTCCTTGGCAGACAGGAGGCCCAACTGTATCCTGGGATGCATCAAGCACAGCATTGCTAGATGGTTGAGGGAAGTGATTGTCCTGCTCTAGTCTGTGCTGGTGCGGCCTCACCTGGAGTACTGTGTGCGGTTTCGGGCACCACAATATAAGAAGGACATAAAACTATTAGACAGTGTCTAAAGGTCACTCAAAGTGCAACGAAGATGGTGAAAAGTCTAGAGAGAAAGATGTATGTGGAGCAGCTGAGGTCATTTGGTTTGTTCAGCCTAGAGAAGAGGAGAGGTGAGACCTCATTGCAGCCTACAGCTTCCTCATGAGGGGTGAGAGAGGGGGAGGCACTGATCTCTTCTCTCTGGTAATCAGAAACAGGACCAGGGAATAGCATGAAGCTGCATCAGGGGAGGTTCAGGTTCACATTAGGAAAAGGTTCTTCACTGACAGGGTGGTCAGGCACACACAGGAACATGTTCCTGAGGGAAGTGGTCATGACACCAAGCCTGCTGGAGTTAAAGAAGTATTTGGACAACACTCTCAGACGTGGTCTAATTTTTGGGTGGTCTTTTGTGGAGCCAGGATTTGGACTGGCTGATACTTTGTGGCATCCCTGCCTATGGCAGGGGGGTTGGAGTTAGATGATCTTCCAACCCTTCCAACCCAATCCATTCTATGATCCTTTTGGGTCCCTTCGAACTCAGGATATTCTGTGATTCTGTAATTCTATGATATGTTTCAAAACAGTAGAAAGTTATAAAAGAATACATTGATTTTCACAGAAGATAGTCTAGTCCACAGCCAATACCAGATCAAGACTAACCAATCATGACAAAAATTTCAAACCCATTTACTTTCAATGAAATTTTGTATTTCCTACTAAAACACAATCAATTACACTTTCCTTCCGTTCGGAATCTTTTAGGGGAAAACATCACCAGTAAATCTTTATTCTGTTGGCACAGATGACTTAGTTCAGATCACTTAGTTATCGTAATCCTTTGGGATATATGTCTGTGAACTTCATAATTTTCCTTTTATTGCTAATATTCCCCTGTTGCTTTTACAAAGGGGAAAAATAATCCTCTTTTCTTTCTTTCTTTCTTTCTTTCTTTCTTTCTTTCTTTCTTTCTTTCTTTCTTTCTTTCTTTCTTTCTTTCTTTCTTTCTTTTTCTTTCTCTCTCTCTCTCTTTTTTTTTTTATAATTTTTATCTTACTGTGGAAAACAGGAGGAATCAGACACGCATTGGTTAAATACAGATACCCTAGACTCAGTTGTTTTTCAGCATA
>NC_089873.1:135970000-136045000 GCF_040182565.1 Anser cygnoides
AGTTATCCAGTATAGTTAGCCAGCCTCTTCACTTATGTATTCTTCCCTGAGTTGGTTGAAGGAGCAGTGTAATAAGATGGAGATAAAAATGACATTATATGTGTGAAACACCAAACAGAATTGGCATAATAACACACACATTGGTGTCACTTACATTGCAAGACATGCTGAATGAAAGGAATCCTGACATGATCCCTGGAGGGGACAATGTACACGATATATAATGGGAACACTGCACCTCAAATCAAAAACATGGAAAAGACCTGACAGCATTAACAGCTTTGACAGCAGATGTAGTCCCAGTGTTTGGGATCTGACCTTTAAGAAAAATAAATCAATAAATAATATATATATATAAATCTGTCTCCCAAGCTATTAAATGCAGAGAATAAAAAGGATTTGTCAGAATGGGGTGACTCAGTCACCATTTCCCTCAACATGACTAAATCCAGGACAGAACAAGACACAAATATGTGAATACACTGGGTTTTCATTTTCCCCCTTCCACAAAGTTGACAGTTTACATTATTACATGACAAGTAAGCCAGGGGAAGAGAATATTGAAAAATATTGTAAAACTCCATATAGTTTGAAAGCAACAAACGGAAATGAGTTTTTTTGGTTTTTTTTTTTTTTTGTGTGTGTGTGTGTGTGTGACTACACTAGCAATTATGCCTTATTCACATAATGTTCTTGTTGTTGGTTATATCCATGGCAATAAAACCAATGAATAAGACAGCTGTTTGTATGGCAAAGGAGAATATCTGCATTGTAACTGAAATATTCTGGAAAGATATCTCTGGATAATAAGACAAATTAATAAGATGATATATGTACAACATAATTTTCCTATTTTCTCATGAATGTGTAGTAATTTTCAGTTTTAAACTACAATTATTTTATAATTACAAAATTGTTACATATATGACTTAGAGATAACAGATATTCTAGTGTAAGCCACCTCAAGAACTATTTTATGTAACATGTAGTTCTACTATTACCTCCAAATGATGCATAAGACATAGGAGTAGCTCAAAATAAAAGGAGAAAATAACAAAGAATCAAAGTGAAAAACAAAACACGGCCTAATAAGGAATTAGGACATTTAATTCTCTCTTGTTACTTGTTCAATAAGCTGTATTCTGTATATAGCAGGCTGTACTTGCTTCTGTTGATTCATTCATGTAATAAATATCTTCCATAAAGAAACTAGTTCCTCTAGCTTCTCATTTGCATAATAGATTAAATGATCATATCAATTTACTTTGACCATTTAAGTGTAGTTTTTAATTACTGAAATAATTGCTAAATCTGATTTATCTTCTATTGGTCCAGAGCAGAAAAAAAATAAATAATAAATAAAATAATAATAATCAAATAGGGCTACTTGGGAAAATAGCAACTTACAATCATGTAAAGGTGACATCATTTTGCCTTACCTTTTGTTCTTCAAGTGCAAGGCAATATTTCAAATAAATAAAAGTAGAATTCATGGGGTATAACAGTAATGAAATCATCTGAAATTTCTCTGATTTTACTTTTCACTGAAATTTTTAATTGCTTCATTTTATCAAATACTTAGATACATAAAATAGTTTATTCTGGAAAAGCTACTGTGATAGTGTCATGAGATTTAATATGTTTGACTGTTGATCACATCTTCCTCAATTCAAATGGACTTCACTTACTACAAACTGTACCCAAACTCTACCAATATACTATCCCCTTTCTACAAGTGAGGAGTTATGATGTATTCTAGCACATACACAGACCAAGAAGACTGGACTTTACAAGAGAATGAAGTTATGTGGACCACAATCACAGCAATTTACTTTTCAAAAAAAAAAAATATATATATATATATATATTATTTACTAAAATGTATACGCAGTTGCAAAGCAATTTATTTTTCACCCATAAAATTCCAGGAGGAAAGTTATGTAAGTGCACGGCAGTTGTAGAGAAAGTGAGTGACTTATGCTCAATTTCAAGAACAATGAGATTTACAGCTTCCCTCTCCCTTAAATATTTCAAAGTAGAAACAGCATTGTTATGCAAAGTATTTAATATACTAAGATACTCCCAAGACAGTCAGCAAATGGAAGAGAAATGGAAAAAGTATCAGCATACTTATCAGCTACTATATGTAAAAAACAGGTTAATTAATTATTGAAATTTCCTGATTTAGAAGACATTCTTATTTCTGTTTACAAGTACAGGACATATGACAAAGCCAACCATCTGCACCATTAGTGCTTGTCTGCAAGAACAACTTTTTCAACATTGTTAGCAGCCAACATGATTTACAGGAGCACAGCAAGAGCGTATAAATGGCATGAGCATGCTGAAATGTGATACCTAAATTACCATACCTTTAAAGATTGAGTTCAAGCTCTACTTTTCATACTTAAGTATTATATTGCTTCGTATCTTACACCTGATAACACATGTGGCCAAATTTCTATTTGAAATTTATCTTCAAATGAGAAAAGAAAGAAGTAGTCTGAAAGTAAAGAGAACAAATATATGAGATAGCTCCTTCATGTCTTGGTTGAGCTTTTGTTTTAGGCAACAACATAGATAATTTTTCAAGCTGAATTATTTTACTATATTTGAGTAAAGTAACATTTCTCATGGAGTGAAACTTCTTTTGTAAGAACTAATCCCATATCAAGTAAAAATTATTAGGGGAATAATAATATTATAAAAATATTAATAGGGAAAAATAAAAATCACTGTAACAGAAAATAGTAGCCTAGTGCTACTGAGTGAAGGGAGGACTGAGGTTTAGATTCCAATAATGTAATACAGATATCTTCACTGTGGGTTTTTACATAAGTTAGGTCCTATCAGTAAAGTCAAGGGAGCCATTCAGCTCTCACTAAAGTAGATGTCTATGTCTGGCAGACTAATTTACTGACTGTATTTTTTAGAACTCTGTAGCTTATAATGGGAGCATAGACACCTTAGATGTTGTCCTTGATCCTGAAGACATATGAAATTAGATTTATTTTTTATTTTTTAATTTGAAATGAATAAAGTACTGAATGTGTAAAGACTCCATGATATTACTAGAGTGAAGAAATTTATATGATTAGTATTAATATCCATAGATATGATATTGACCATTCTAAAGATAACAATTTAAATAACTTGTCCTTGCAATAAATAAATAAATAAGTAAGCAAGCAACTAAGTAAGTAAGTAAAGGAAAGAGAATCACTGTCTTTAGTGCAGAGATGTAATGACTCTCTGAACACATCATTGTTTTCTTGCCAAAGTGCAAAGATGTAGTCTAGACAGAAAAAGAATTCAGATATAATAAAGATTGAGATACCCTTGATAAACATTATAGGCTGGCAGGATCTTAAATAATATTTTATTTCAAAATCATACAGGACTAATTCAAAAATTCTCAAAATTCACCTCTGTTTATAGCTTTAGAGGTGATTTTTTGATTTTCTTTTTCATCTCTTTTGATTACTTTTTAAGAATCTTTTTGAGGCTTATGATGTGATGTCTAATCTGTCTATTTCACAGTTAAAAATGGTCATCAGGGGGTTTTAAGTACTTTAAATTAGGAGTTGGACTCGATTATCCTTGTGGGTCCCTTATTCTACATTCTATATTCTATTCTATATTCTATATTCTATATTCTATATTCTATATTCTATATTCTATATTCTATATTCTATATTCTATATTCTATATTCTATATTCTATATTCTATATTCTATATTCTATATTCTATATTCTATATTCTATATTCTAATTATTCTATAATTCTATACATCCTAGATAGAAATGCAATCCAATGGATGAGACATTTGAGTTTAGAACTTTTTTTTTCTTTTTTTTCTTTTTTTTTTTCTTTTTTTTTTCCTGGCTCTAGTGAGTCTGCTTTGCTGGTTTATGCCTCTTGAATTCCTGTTTGTTCAGTTTGGAGCCAGAGTAGGAAAACAATTTTTGTAGAAAGACTTTATGCCTAGAATATTATTTGGCCTTTTTGAAACTTGAAGTTTGAAGCATTCTTATAGAGTGTAGCAAATATAATTTCAGTTCCTCTCATGGAGAACCAAGAATAAGCAAGAGACAGATTCTCTTTAATTTCTACTATCTCAGCTTCCACTGACACCCTAAAAATGACTAATGAAGTTCATCCAGTGGATTATAGAGGATGAGTCAGAAGGATGGAATCCAGCCTACCTAATAAAGGTACTGAATCCATTAAATTTGGAATGGTTTGTCTCAGCAGGGCAAGTTAAATAACTTGCGTTTTTCTGGAAATATCAAGACAATACAAAAATCCAAACCTTGTAACATGCTTACTGTCTGCTAGAAATGTCCTTCTCTATCTCCCAGCATTCTTTAGTTTGTTTCTTTGGCCATTATTAGGCTTGTTTGTTTATTTGCTTGCTTTCTTGTTTTTATTTGTTTTGTTTTTGTTGTTGTTTTTATTGGTAAGACATTGTTTTTAACTCTACTTTTTGTGAATATAAGGGGCACGTTGTGTAGTTTCACAAACCATGTATTTTTTTTTTTTTCTGCTTTGAAAAGATCTCTGACTCAGCTATTGTCACCAGGCTCTACCCTAGTTGAATCCTACACACTATATTTATTTTCTACATTAGTGCTGCATTATGTAGGAACCAGTATAATGGACCTGTCTTTGGATTTTGCCTTATGGTATTACAAAAAGAGCAAAATTTTCCACCAATGTAAATTAAGCAGCTACATTGATGTAGCTAAGTATTGTCTATTTGTCAGAAGAAAATTTGGTCACTTTTTTAACTATTTGGATCAGATTTATTAAGAAATGCAGAGTTGTTGCTTCTTTTGCTTTATCAGAGTGCTGAACTAACCCCACAATATACTTAATAATTGCATTAATAACTAATTTAACTATATCAAGTGTTGGCTTGCTGCCTTGCATCCAAGAAGAATACTTGCTGGCAATATTCAGCAAAATACTATTTCCTAATATTTTTTTTTGTCTGTTTGTTTTTTTTGTTTCTTTGTTTTTCCCCACTAGGGTTGTTTTTCAGTGCTACAGTTCATCGTTACATACACCCAGACACTCTGTTGCCACCATCTTTCACATACAAGGAAATATTGCACAGTTCTTCTTCCCCTCAGAGACGGCATTGCACAACAACAAAGACTTTATTATTTCTATATATTCTTTATGAACACATGAATGATTGCTGAGGATTTCTATTTTACTAAAAATAATAGGAATTTTCTTACACAAAATCATATGAAATATACCCATTTTAAGAAGTCAATATTTAAACTTCAAACTCCTCTTAGACTTAAAATGGTTGTCTACTCATTTGCAGAGAAAATGGTCTTGCTCCTTAAAATAAACGCATTAAGAGCTATAAAGTAGAAAGGTTTTACTTGCACCTCATTTTTGCACTTGTATTCCATTTTTATTGAACGAAATTGTTATATTTTAAGTATGGCTTTGGAATTTGACTTAGTCATAGAATCATAGAATCATAAAGGTTGGAAAAGACCTCCAAGATCATCTAGTACAATCATCCTCCTACCACCAATATTACCCACTAAACCATGTCCCTAAGTACCACATTCAGCCTTTCTTTAAATACCCCGAGGGATGGCGACTCCACCACTTCCCTGGGCAACACATTCCAATACCTAACCACTCTTTCTGAGAAGAAATTTCTCCTAACTTCCAACCTGAACCTCCTCTGGCACAACCTGGGGCCATTCCCTCTTGTCCTATCTCTAGTTATCTGCAAGAAGAGACTGACCCCCAGTTCCCCACAACTTCCTTTTGTTGTTGAGAGCAATAAGGACACCCCAGAGCTTCCTCTTCTTCAAACTAAACAACCCCAGTTCCCTCAGCCACTCCTCATAGGACTTGTGTTCCAGACGTTCACCAGCTTCATAGCCCTTCTCTGGATGAACTCCAGGGCCTCAATGTCCTTCTTGTAGCGTGGGACCCAAAACTGAACACAGTACTTGAGGTGTACCCTTGGGCTCTAGCCCAGGGCTCCATCCAGCCTGATCTTGAACACCTCCAGGGATGGGGCATCCATAACTTCTCTGGGCAACATCTTCTGGTGCCTCACCAGACTCTGAGTGAAGAATTTCCTCCTAACATCTAATCTAAGTCTCCCCTCTCTTTTAGTTTAAAGCTATTTATTCCCCCTTGTCCTGTCATTATCTGCCCAGGTAAAAATTCTTTCTCCATCTTCTTTATAAGCTCTCCTCAAGTTTGGAAATGCCACAGTGAGGTCTCCCTGGAACCTTATCCTCTCTTGGTTGAATATTTCCATCTCTCTCAGGCTTTCTTCACAGGAGAGGTGCTGCAGCCCTCTTATCATCTTCATGTCCCTCCTCTGGACCTGCTCTAACAGGTCCATATCTTTCCTGTGCCAGAGGACACAGACCTGGATGTAATATTCCAGGTGGGACCTCATAAAAGCAGGGTAGAGAGGGACCATCATCTCCCTTTGACAATTATATTCTGCTGATTCTCACAAACACTAAAAATCATGAAACTCTACTGACTTCCAAGAACTATCACTTGCTGCAAATGCTGTATTTTCTTTATTTTTAAAATTAATTTATTTTTTATAACATACAACAACCTAATTTTTACTTTAGTGTTTGCTTGTGAACTTGATAAAGTTTTCTGTATCTAGTTCTCTGATAATCCTGTGAGACATTCATTCCTAATATGATATATTTTCCAAAGCCTGAGACTAACATATTTTGCCTTGTGTTTGTATCCTTCTTTACATGCCTTTGACCCACAATATTCTTAGGGATGACTATAACATATGTCCTGGTTTCAGCTAGGACAGAGTAAATTTTCCTCCTAATAGCTGGTCGAGTGCTATGTTTTGGATTTAGGATGAGAATAAAGTTGATAATGCACTGATGTTTTAATTGTTGCAGGGCACTGAAAGGACTTTTCAGCTTCTTGCTCTATCCTGCCAATGGGCAGGCTGGGGGTGCAGTGGGAGCTGGGAGGGGACAGACCCGGGACAGCTGACCCAAACTGCCCAAAGGGGTATTCCATACCATCTGACATTATGATAAAAAATATATAGAGGTGGCTGGCCAGGGTAGGGGGGGTGGCTGCTCAGGGATAGGCTGCGCATCGGTCAGTGGGTGGCGAGCAATTGCATTGCACATCACTTGTTTCGTACACATTATTATAAGTAGTACTATTATGATGATTATTATTTTCCTTTCCTTTCCTTTCCTTTCCTTTCCTTTCCTTTCCTTTCCTTTCCTTTCCTTTCCTTTCCTTTCCTTTCCTTTCCTTTCCTTTCCTTGCCTTGCCTTGCCTTGCCTTGCCTTGCCTTGCCTTGCCTTGCCTTGCCTTGCCTTGCCTTGCCTTGCCTTGCCTTGCCTTGCCTTGCCTTGCCTTGCCTTGCCTTGCCTTGCCTTGCCTTGCCCTTGCCTTGCCTTGCCTTGCCTTGCCTTGCCTTTTCCTTTCCCTTTCCTTTCCCTTTCCTTTCCTTTCCTTTCCTTTCCTTTCCTTTCCTTTCCTTTCCTTTCCTTTCCTTTCCTTTCCTTTCCTTTCCTTTCCTTTCCTTTCCTTTCCTTTCCTTTCCTTTCCTTTCCTTTCCTTTCCTTTCCTTTCCTTTCCTTTCCTTTCCTTTCCTTTCCTTTCCTTTCCTTTCCTTTCCTTTCCTTTCCTTTCCTTTCCTTTCCTTTCCTTTCCTTTCCTTTCCTTTCCTTTCCTTTCCTTTCCTTTCCTTTCCTTTCCTTTCCTTTCCTTTCCTTTCCTTTCCTTTCCTTTCCTTTCCTTTCCTTTCCTTTCCTTTCCTTTCCTTTCCTTTCCTTTCCTTTCCTTTCCTTTCCTTTCCTTTCCTTTCCTTTCCTTTCCTTTCCTTTCCTTTCCTTTCCTTTCCTTTCCTTTCCTTTCCTTTCCTTTCCTTTCCTTTCCTTTCCTTTCCTTTCCTTTCCTTTCCACACAAATCTGATTTAAGAATCTTTGGGGAAAAAAAAAAAATAGAAAGGGACTTTTTTTTTTTCCCTCTGCAATTTCATGAAGAACAGATTGATTTATTAGTAAAAGTAGCAGTATTCTTATTAATCCCAGTATGTAGGGTGGATATATGTTATGAAATACAAGCAACCTTTGGTGGTATCAGGGGAGATATTTGTTCTCCCTTTAGGCAGCACATGCCCTTAGTATTAATCAGGTTTTATTCCTGTTTGACAGACCAGAATGATACTTGTCCTTGTTAAAGAATGCACAGACACAGAACTGTAGCCAATCTCTCCTCCAGAATCTTATTTTAGACAGGCAATCACAGGGTAATGAAAGGAGGATAACAAGCACATAAAGAATATGGTGGTGGCAGAAGATATGGATGCTAATTTATTTGAAGAGAAAGTGTTAGGAGGATAATCTAGTGAAAAGAAATAGGAAGTAAAGAAGAATGATAAACTGAGGTGAATATGCTAAAGAAATGAGAGCTGAGAACATTCACAATGGAGTAGAAGATTTAGAAAAATGTGGGCAAATATCTCATTCAAGAACTGCTAAAATTATTCACATGCTCAACTTTGGTTTCTATAAAATTGGTTCTACTAGCCTAAGTCATTTGTTGCCTTGTTTCTGCTGTCTTCTAGCAACCATACAAATGAAGAGAAACATGCAATTAATCTCTTTATATCTGGGGACAGCTTCCTCTAGTAACTCGCATCAAGAGAATGGCAAAAGGGAAGAGGATCTCTAAGCTGTGCAGCCTTTGCTTTGGTTGTTTGTGTTCTTGCCAGTTTCAGCTAGCTCTTGTCTGCAGTTTTTTCCCATGTCTGCTTTGCCTTATTTGTTGATCTACCCAGCTATTATCATTCTTAGATGGCATAGGGATATAATAGATTAACATAACATGGAATGCTAAGCCAGCTACTGCATGTTACCCTCCCATGTAAACAAACAAACAAATAAATAAATAAATAAATTCTCTGGTTTGATTCAAAAGATTTATCCATTTATTTCCAGTGTTATAATAACTTTGCTCTTCAGTTGTTTCCAAAACATTGCTTCCAGTACAGCTGATTCAGTATAACATGCACATAACAGTACTTGGAAAAGTAACCAAGAGCAACAAAATACTG
The DNA here is from genome assembly GCF_040182565.1 of Anser cygnoides. Lineage (NCBI taxonomy): Eukaryota > Metazoa > Chordata > Aves > Anseriformes > Anatidae > Anser > Anser cygnoides. The sequence goes on from NC_089873.1 coordinate 135,979,112, forward strand.
CTCTGAGAACAAACTACAGAAAAGAAATGAAGAAAAGAAAGATAATCAGATAACAAATAAAACAAAGGGCAAGATACCATTTCTTTATCTGTATTTGTAACAGGAAGAACTGTATTTTCTTTTTCACTATTTAATCAGATTTATGTTGTTTTATTTTATTTTGCTGTTGAAATTACACTCTTTACTTATTTCTAGAGTTACCACAAGTAACTCATTATTAAATGGCCTTTTTCACAAATAGTGAAGTCCACAGTAAAAGAGATTGAGAGACTTTATTATTTCTCTTACACATAAATTCCATATGCTACAGAACTCAAGCAGGAAGTATAATCATAAAACAAATATACAGTTTATTTTATGCAATGGAAGCATGCAGAATTTGGATATGAAGAAATTATTTTCTTACCAAAATCTCTCTCACTAGCAAGTCCGATTTTTTTTTTGTTTGTTTGTTTGTTTTGATTTATAACTCATTTGTTACCTGTATATAGGTTAGGTCCTAGGAAAGAATAAAAGGAAAATAAATTCTATGAAAATTTTCACATATCACTCTTTAATCTCATGAAAATGGACTCATTCTGTCAATTGCAGTCTTTCATAACCTAACATCAAACAGCGTACTTATTTTTTTCCTTGATCTTTTCATTTATCCTTTCCTATCATAACACATTGAAGGCACTAAACTGATCTCTTGCTGTTATTATCTCTGCTGAAAAATGTACCATAATTTTTCATTTTGTGGAAATAATAAACATGGAAATTTTGTTTTTATTTGTAATCTGCAGTGAATATTTTTATTTAACATTTTGCTTCAGAATTTGGGTACCAAGTCAAAGTAACATTCATTGAAAATACTTAACTGTCAGAAGTACTGATTTGCCAAACCAGATTTTGGTGATGTTTCCAGGAGTTTGGAAGAGTCCTTGAACGACAAGATACAAAGCCCAAAGCGTACAGGAGACATTTAAGAATGTCCAGTGGAAATGATATTTTAGAAAGATATCATAAGACTAAAACAATATTTCTTTCACCACCTTGTTCTTTAAAAAATCATGATCTTTTGGTGTCCATTTAATCGTTGAAAATATTTTGCACAATCTGGGTTTGTAAAAGAGCTCTGCTGTTAGAGCCACAATATTAAAATGAATCAATGGGATATTGCTATGGCATTCTTTTCTGTGAAATAGCAAGTAAAATATAGAAATCAACTGATCATGGCTCTTTATGAGGGATTAGGTAGCAAATAAAGTGGGGATTGAAATAAACATTTTTACCAAAGAAATAAATTTGAGCAAAAACAAATTTCTGGGCTTAAATACTTATAGTGTTTGAAATGGAATAGACATCAGAAAGTGTCATTACTGTAGTGTCAGTTTTGGACTTGAACTAGAAATATGGTTGATTATGATCCGTATACATAGCATAAATATTTGTGTAGCTTCGAGCTAATTTACTGGTAATTAAAAAAAAAAAAAAAGCATGAGTGATTGTATTGACATGTTTGTGTTCCAACCTTCAGAAATGAGACAGCTTGTGTTGGTTTAAGTATATTAGAGTATATCTAAAGCAAAGAAACAGTCCCACTGCCATCTTCAGGGAAATGTGTCTTCAGAGGGAGCTATTTTGGAAGAGATACTGAACGATACTATAACTAGCATTCAGTCAGTCTCCTCTATGCAGGGATACTTGGTTTATTGCTTCTTAGTTATTTAGATAATACAAGGGACTTCAGTTTTCCTCTAGAGTCTATTGTTAGTATTTGGGTTTGTTCTTTTTTCCTCCTTCCAGACAGCATACAGGACATTATGGAATTCCTGAGTACACAGTTATGATAAGAAAAATATATCTTATAACACTGATTATACTGCATGCCACTCTGCTGCTGAATTTCCTTAAGTAATAGGACAAGAGTATGAAAGGGTACATCATTCAAAACACCAGTTACAGATGCCACTCTTTGGGCTGTACTAGCCTGTATAGGATTATATGAGAGCTCTGAAGATCCTCTATGAAACCTGGCTTATAAATTCTGTATTTCATGTGCTTGTAGCTGCTGTAGAATTTAGCATAAAATAACTGACTATATTTTGCGTAACCATCCCTTTATGAAATATATGCAGCAATCTTGTACTATTAAGTAAACCACAGAAGGACTAAAAGAAAAGTTCATAACTCTTAGCCTGCATTAAAAATCGGCAGAATTGCCTTCACCCAGTTTCCGTTGACTGACTAAAAGAACCTAGATGATAAGCTTCAGCAAGATTCTTAAAATTTGTAAGGTTAAATGAAGAGGAATCTTACTGAATGCTTTTCCTGAAGCTTCTAAGTTTGACTAAGCTTTTGTAATACCTTAAAAACTTCAGTTGAGCTTGGGTTGCTATATGATTTTCTATACTGCCTGAGTATTTTGAGGCCCACAGTGGAGAAGAGAATTCAGGTCTGTGTCCTGTCTAATCATTGCTCTCTGCTGTGTATGTGTTCAGCCTGTATATGAAGAAAAGTCTCCTAAGTGAGAGAGATGGGGAAAATCTGAAATGAATACGACTATCTAAGACATACCATTTTCAATTTTATTTTCATTTGTTATGTTAAAAAATATTAGAATTAAAAAAAAAAGCAAAACAAAAAAATTAAAAAAATGACAGAGAAAGTCAAAAATATACTGAAAGTTTGAATTGACAAATGCTTTTCAGTATTCAGAGCAAAAATGACTTTTTGAGTGCTAACGGGGTTTCAAACTGACATTGACATTTTAATGCATGAAGCTTGGCTTTCTTCCCTTCTGTGTCTTATGTCAATGACTGAACAGACATTTAATATATTTAATGTTCTACAAAATATGATAAAATGGGATCTATTAAGTCTGTCACTTCACGTTAAAAAAAAAAAAAAACAAAAAAAACCCACTACTGTTGTGTTAATAGTGTGGTTAATTTTTATAGGTAGATAACATCCATAGTTCCTGTGCATAGTTCAGGAATTTATAGACTGCACCTATAGAGACCAATCCTTAAAATTTTCATAACAGATACCACAATCTTCATTCAGGATAGACTTAAAATCAATGAGAGCTTCAGTTAAAACTCTGAATCAAAAAATAAGGATTGGTCCCCACAAGCAAAAGTTCTTACAGGTCTGCCTCTTTGCCCATGACTCTTACATCTAAAATGTTAATAATTTATTGCTACTCCACATCCATGTTTGTAGCAGTTTTGTAAGTTTTTCTTGGAATTTTGAGGGAGATGGTCCTTATCTCTAATGATAATACTTCAATGTGCCGATAAAAATGTTTCTGCATTATTCATTTACTATTATTTCTCCATCTCACATTACTCTTCCAAATACTGGATTCTCTATTAACCTTTCCCTTTGGCTTCCTACTATCTGAGGATGGCTTCTTCCTTTACTTCTTAGTAGTATCATAACTATCTTAATATAAAGTATGAAATACATCTTATCAAAGAAACAAGAACTTAAGTATCATACTATTTTTTTTTTTGGTCATTGTATTATGATTCCAACATTTCTTTGGAGTTTTCATCTTCTGGGAAACATTGATTTGTTCTTTTTATATAAGCTCTTAAATTTAAGCTTTATTAGCAATGTTTTTAATTCTTTGAATACTATGATCTCATTTACTTGCCTGTGAAACTTTTTGTCGTACTTTTCATATTCTCAAAGTTTACTGTGAAAGGGGTGTTTTGCTGTCGTGCTTCTCCTGAGGTCTTATAGATACAGGTAGTGTTGGAGGAGCCACGGTTCTTAACTTTGCCATTGACTTTGATAAACAGGTTACCACTTGGGTGTGTTGTTTGTCCTGTACTGTAAGCATGGTTGCAAGTAGAGAAGACAATTTCACAAAATTTAGCTTTAGATTAACCAGGGAGATATGTAATGGAAGAAGTCTTCTCTAGTGAAAGGTGTATCAAAGTCTGGTGTTTTTACCTAGTTTGCTGGCATATGGTAAACATTAAATTTACAGCTACAGGCCTTTGCATTTGTGAAATGGTTCCTACATTGGATTTTGGAAACACTTAAGAACACATGTGGGTCTATTGGTTTTAGAAGACGTAGTCATGTGTGCACAGTTATTCTTGTCCGTAAGTATTTGTAAGAGTGGGATTAAAACAGGTATCCTGCCTAAAAATATCATGTTTTCATACCTATGCTACCCTAGAAAGGCGATGGAAATTTATTTATTTATTTATTTATTTATTTATTTATTTATTTATTTATTTATTTATTTGCTTAACGCAAGAAGAAATTGAAGTTGTTTGTTTAGGGCTGCGTTTTAATTTGATTACTCTGCATTTACAACAAATTAGCCTGTGCTATTTTCTTAAAATGAAATAAATGCTGAAAATGTTTTATCTTTTTTTTTCTGTTGTTCATTCCATGACTTTTCTATATATGCCTTAGTTCTTTGTAACAGATTAGTTAAAATCTAATTTAAGACATAAATTTGAACATATTTTTTCAGTGATGTCCACTTGTTGTCTGACCAGTTGCTGTCTTTATGATTTTGCACTATATTTAAAATATAATTATTTTTTATTTATTAGTTTTCAGTTCCCTTTCTCATATTATATTTTGTGAAAGGGCTAATTTCCATGTAAAATTTTTATGTTTACTTCAAAGACAGGAAGAGATATAAATGTGAACATTCGTGGCATAAAAGCAATGTAATTAGATTGTCTTAGATTCATGGCACAGCAGTAAAGTAAATAGATTGTGTTACATTGTTTCTATAATTAAAATAATATTAATTTAAATGGTATATGGTCTTCTCCACCAGACGTCAGTATAAACCTTGAATGCTCTCCCCTACCATCATCCTGAAATACATTGCAAAATTATTGTCTATGAAGTTGTCTCTATATTTCCCAGAATATTGTCTCATCATAGATAAATACTCTCTCACCATTGGAAGACACTAATCCTCAACTACTGTTGTAATAAGTAACATAGAGTTCCTACAAAAGACAGCAAGAAAACTGGATTAACTGTAGAATGCACTCAGAATCATCATAAGTAAAGCTAATATTCATTTTGTTATGGAATTTAATACTGTTCATTTAAAATGGAATTGTTTTTTTTTTTTTTTTTTTTTTTTCTGGGATGGAAAGGCAATATATGTCAAAGATTCTGAGAGAAGTATAATTCCTTCCAGAATTGTTGATTTAATGTCATGTTGGAAACCATCTGAAAGGTTATTCTAAACAAATTGTACAGGACAAAATGAAGAGAGGAATTTTTCCCTGATTCTTGTAAAGATGATCAGAAGTTATCACATGAAAATCTCTCTTTAACCACTGAATTACAATGCATTACACATTCACAGCACTGTGTTCACCTACTTCCATTGAGGGCATACGATTCAGAAAGCTGAAATGAATATATATCAATGCCTGGTCTCTAGTATATTAAGAAGTATAAGGGAAGGAAAATGTGGTCAGGAAAATCATAGCTACAAAATAAAGAAATTGTATAGTTATGTAGTTTCTTATATCAATACTTTTCTTAGAACTACCAGTTTAATTCTGTCTCTATTAGGATGTAATTTTCCCCTGTGATTGCTACTGTTGGGTTCATAGTAAGTTCCATTCATTTCTTTAAGATAGAATCCTATATCTTTCATAGATATGCAGAAATTTATGATGATTCATCTCTCAGTCCTATGTTAGCACATAAACTTCAGTTTTATTCTTTATTGTCAGACTGAAAGATAATCTATGCCCACTGAAATTATGATAATGTAGCCTCACAGCATCTTCAAAGTTGCCTTTCACTAGGCAAAAGTGTGTTTTGTGAAATAAAATAATTTTGGACTTAAACTACCAACTACTTCTTTGTTGGGTTTTATCAAGTTAACATCAAGCACTAAGCATTAAATAATAATAATAATAATAATAATAGTAATAATAATTATTATTAATAATTTATTTCTGGTGTAGTGACCATTGCTTCTCTCAAACTCCTGTACATTCTGTACCTATGGCTTTAATTTGTTCTTTGTATAAATTGGTGCTTTACTCTGGGTAAAGTGTTTTTGTTTGGAAAAAAATAATAATACTAGGTGGATTTTTATCATGCTGACTGGGTGTTTTATCCTTCTTGCATCAGCCATCTATAAGATTTATTTTCAGATATTTTCTATTTATTTTTAGATTGTTGATGAAAAATTTCACTTTATAGCCTTCTGAACTGAGGACTGGGAGACATATACTTCTTTATTCCATTATTCATTCTAAAAACATTTTTCTCTTTGCCCTGAGTTTTCAGTCTCTTTGCTCCAGTTTCTTCATTTGTAGAATAAGGGTAGTTTTTAAATAAATTATCATGGTATTAATCTTAATCAAGATTAGTATTGGTATTAATCAAGCATATAAAAAATATGCTTGTTTGGTTTTAGCCAAATTCACAGCATCTGTTTCACTAGATTTGAAAAGAATATCATGTTCTTCAAATTTCTGTATAAAGAGAATTTTTGTTTAAAAAAAATATGATGAAGTTGGAAACCTGAAAGTATGAGGGAACTTTGAACTTGACACTTTCAGATTTTCATCTTTCTGTGTAGCTGAAGAATTCTACCTAATTATATGAATATGGCCTAAAGGTAGACCCTGGAAGCAATAAATATAGTATGAACAAGGATTTAAAAATTCTCATATCAGTCTATGAAAATTAAATCTTTGTATCCATCTATTTTCTTATAAGAATGGAGATTATTTTTGTTTGTTTGTTTTTTACACACATACAACAAAAACAAACAAACAAAATACACTGAATTCAGTCCAGGAATTTTGACATTTTCCTATTCTAATTTTCATTTTCAGACATTATTCACTATGCTCTAGTATTAGAAAACTCAGATAAATATATCCATACACTGATCATATGTCTTTGCAGCTCTTTCTCAGTAGGCTACTAATGTCAGGAAAAAATCTTGGCTCGAAGTAGGGAAAAAAAAAAGAGTAACTGTGAATGGGTTCAATGACCCACTTACAAAAATATTTGGTGACCTGCCATGAAATAGTTAGAGAATGAAGAAAGCACTATAAAAAATCTGCATCCTGTTGGGAGCTCTGATATCTTCCGTAAGAGTATTGGTACAAAGACTCCTTGTCATAAACAGACAAATAGTGTTTGTGAGTCATCACTTTCATTCCAAAGTAGCACGTAAGCAAATTGTCTCTACATAATGCCACAAATACAGCAAATGACAACAAACAACTCACCAACTCACATAGAAGAACATTCACAATATCCAGTATGCTTTAAATATTCCACTCTTAGGTAAATGCCAACTACCACCAAAAGTTTCACCTTTACTCATATATTATATATATATTTACCATGCAAAAACAAAGCCCTCTCTATCTTAGAGAGATGTGAATTTAAAAGATAGGCTTTCTGAAAGTACTCAGCAAGTTCACTTTTTAAAAAATATTTTGTAGTAAACAGTTCTGCAAGCTATCTCTGGAGAGATTATTCTGTATTTTTGTGAAGATTTTTAGATGTTTATTTGGTAGCTGGAACCCTGAGTTACTTGTTCTTGCTTAGATGTTCAATTCAGACACTATTTTTATGAATCTTTCAGATGTCTGACTCCATCATTAGTCTATTCTACAAAAATAAAGGGTTTGAATTAGCAGTGCAATCCATGGAGAGAGATAGGCAGCTCTGACAACCTTAGGAAAGATTTACTTTTTCCAATACAGGTTTCTCCTAAGTTTAGGCAAAGCAACAGCCCTACAAGATGGCATTGAAAGCTGTCTTCTTGGGAACCATGCTGACTTGCATGGAGGGGAAGGCAGCATATCGAAATGGTCATTTTGCATCATACTCTGGTAGTATTCACCCGAGTTTTGGGAAACCTATTTTATAGACTTACCCAGTCCCAAAGGAGATATTCTGAGTTATGGTAGACTTTTTTGGTAAACTGGGTAAGTATTCATACAGGCTGGAAAAATGATGGGTCCAGAAGGTGAAGAGGCAAAAGAAAGCAATTTGCCTGAATGAATAAAGCATTTAGAGGAGGGAACATTAATTATTATTATTATTATTTAAATTAAATATGTATTGCTTTTTAAATTCCCATGGGAAAACCAAATCAAACCAAACCAAACCAAACCAACTACAGGCCAGAGACTGGGGTCTGCAACCTTCTGTCAGTTTAGTGTTGTTTTTCTTATGTCTTTTCCTAGCAATAAAGATGACTCAACGGGTTGAAATCTTTAAAAAAAAAAAAAATACTTTTTAAAATGAATAGAATAGAATAGAATAGAATAGAATAGAATAGAATAGAATAGAATAGAATAGAATAGAATAGAATAGAATAGAATAGAATAGAATAGAATAGAATAGAATAGAATAGAATAGTTCAGTTGGAAGTCACCTTCAAGATCAAGTCCAATTGCCTGACCACCTAAGGGATAAACAAAAGTTAAAGCATATTATTAAGGGCATTGTCTAAACACTTCTAGGTCACTGACAGGCATGGGGCACCAACCACCTCTCTAGGAATCCTGTAGCAGTGTTTGAGCACCCTTGTGGTAAATAATTTTTTCCTAATGTCCAGTCTGAACCTTGCCTGGTGCAGCTTTGTGCTATTTCTGTGCATCCTGTCACTGGTTACCAGGAGCTCAGCTTACCAGAGACCAGCAGCTCCCTCTACACTTTCCTGTTGAGCAGGAGAAGGTTGCATTGAGCCTCTTCCCCTCAGCTTTCTTTTCTTCAGAGTAGACAAACCAAGTGTCCTCAGCCTCTCCTCATAAGACATGCCTTCCAGCACTTTTACTAGCATTTTGCCCTTCTCTGGAGCATTTCAAGTACCTTAACAACTTTTTTTTTTTTTTCTTTTCTTTTTGGTGTGTGTGTGTGTGTGTGTTTAATACATTCAAAAATAATTTGCCCTCTTGACTGCCAGGGTACACTGCTGACTCACATTGAACCTACTGTCAACCAGCACCCCTAGACCCTTTTCTGCTGAGCTGCTCTCCAGCCACTTGTCTCCCAGTCTGTATTTGTGTCTGGCATTACTCCATCACAGGTGCAGAACTTGTTATTTTCTTTGGTTGATCTTCTTGCCATTGATGCTTGTCCAGTGCTCTAATCTATCTAGATCCCTCTGTAGAAACCAGCACAACAAGCTTAGCCAGGACTGAAGAATATGAATTTATATTCTTCAGAAATGGTTTCTAAAGGAACATTTCTTTCTGTTATATACTTTCATTAAAAACAAGTAGAAAATTATCTTTTTTCTAATGAATACTGATCAGTTTCTGATATTTTTTACCCCCAAATAACAGCTGTTTCATAAATAAAGTAATATAAGATAGAAATAGAAAAGTCCATGTACTCAGCACTTATAATTTCGTAAAGTGTGTATGTGTAAATCCAGAAACAATTTTTTCTCTTCTGTGTACTTTATATCCTTTCAGGATTTTCTTAACTTTTTACTGTCTTAAAGAAACTGAAAAACAAACAAACAAAAACAACAAAAAAATAAACAGAACAATGCCAGGAAATAAACATTTTCACTTTTATAACCTAGTTAAATTACAGACTTTTGTTCCAGCCATGGAGAATCATTTCAGAAGACCTGACTTTATCTCACCTCAGTAACTAACTTAAAGTCTGCAAATGGTCATACTACCCCTTATAAAATACTTCCTTATTTCCTTTTGGTGGAGGTAGATTTCTTTCATTATCATTTATGCCTGTTATTTTTGGGTAATAATTATGATATTCTCAGAACTATTTTGCTAGTTTTTGAGCCCTAAGACCTCTTTAATGTTGACACCTTGAGGGTTATTCACAGCAGAAACTAGTAAAGGCTCTCACCATTTTCTATCAATTAATAAAGTTCAGGGAAATCAAGTGTGCCTGTTGTCAATGCATGCCAGTTAATGCCAAGGAAAGCTATATTGATTTTGCAAGAATAAGACTCAGGTGGAGAATTTTCATATGCATGCCTTATCTTTATAAAATAAGTGGTAGGACAAATTGGGCTGTGAAATACCACAGTTTTGAGAAGCATTTTAATCGCTCTCAGAGCCTCGCATAACCCCAACAGTCTTTCAGGTCTTCCTTCTGACCCATGCTACTTCCCAAGAGGAATTTCCAAAATTTCTATCTCCCTGCTAGTTTCTTTAAAGAGAAGTAAGTAGTTACCTCCTTCCCTCGTCTTTCACCATCACTCTGCTGTATCGGAATATGATTCCCATCCGACTTGCTTCACTAGGCACTCTGCTTGCTAGGTGTACTCTTAGACATTAGTCTCATTAAACTGCTTCTCATGTTAGTGTCAAGACAGACTCCTCTAGTGGCAGCTGAGAGCAAGAGTGCAACTTCAGTGTTTTAATTTACCTTCTAGGATTTCTTTTTATTCCCCTTTCTCTATTTCTACCAAATAACTATAGAAGAATTTATCAAGATTAGTATTCCTTTGCAAAAGTTTGCCTGTATGAGTGGGATCCTCCTACTATTCACATCTCTGTCTGAGAAGACAAATTCTCAATCCTACTGTGAATATCTTCTAGCACCTGATCAGGGATTTGTGTTACTTTGTTTCTGGAATGTGTTGCTTTATATACAACAACTGTGTGTGATACTGGTCTGGAAGTAGGGGATGTCACTGGATGATTTGCAGTAGTCTCACAAAAATCAGCAAAATTGAAGGAATACTGGCGAAATAAATAAATAAATACATAAATAAATAAAACTAGAGTGTAATGATTTATTATTGTTAGCCCCTTGTGAGCCCCTATAATTACAGCTGTAAAAATTTGTAATTCCATTTCCAAAGACAATTTTGGATTTCTGTACTAGAAGTATATAAATACTTCTGGATTTAAATGCTAGAAGTAAGCAGTAAGCACAGCTAGTGCAAGAAAGTTATACAAGCCAAATTGCTTGCATTATTTTTGACTAAATCCATTAGCAACAATAACAACAAAGTATGAGTACAAATATGTTGGTGCTGAAAATCCCACATTGCCTGTAAGATTAAATAAAATAAATCTAATTGTCATTTCCTTTTCTAAATTATGAATATAATCACTGAAAATCTAATTCCTCCCTAAAGCCACAGGTAATTCTACTAGGAAGCAATTATACACCAGGTAAGAGAAGGAAGTTTATGTGATACCTCTGATACATGATGGCAATTATAGCATGAACTCAGCCACCAATAGGTGACTTTTACATTAAAATGTCCAAAATTTCCATGTTGGTTCTTTCATCTGATTTTTAATGTTAAACTGTCTCACCTGTTACTACAACTTCAACAAACACAAAACCATCACAGAAAAACACCAAAGACGTGGGTAATTAAATAGGTAAAAATACTTTCAGATCAGTAAAAGTTTGACAATGTGTAGGCTGATCTTTCAGGAGCAAGTGAACTACTCCCTTCATAGAATATTTGACTTCACAAGTCCTTCCCCTCCCCCCCCCCCCCCCCCCCCCAATTTCTCTTTATGGTTATACTTAATTCAAAACTATGAACTGTAATGTTGGATGACGAGTATATATTTCTTCCAAGTCATCAGACATTGGTCAAGACTGGCAAAAAATATCAAAAATATCTGACCTGTTATGGCAATCTGTTAGGGCAAGACTGACCAAGACTTTCCAAATTAATTAAGAGCTTTACAGAAAACTTATGAAATAATGTTTAAAAATAATGAAACAACTTCATATTTTTATTGATTTGAGTAGAACATTATTATTTATTTTATTTTTTTTCAAATTCAATAAATAGTCTCAGTTTAGGGACAAAATACCTAATTTATGACTTGTAATGGAAGTTGTTTAGCAGATTTTGACATTACAGTTATAGACATTCAGTTTGATGTTTCTCTAGGAAAATTCTAAGTTAGGATTATCAAAGTATACTTTAAAGCTTTGTGTGTACATGACCAGATTACTGAGGCTGTGGAAATGATGAAGGTGTTTATACCTCCTTCCCCCCTATCCCCCCCCCTTTTTTTTTCCTTTTTTTCTTTTTAAGAATAGTAATTGTGGAAAATGACTCTGCAGTCATGGCAAACACATCCTTAGAAAATCTAATTCAGAATATTCCATGTATGTGAATGTTCAGCAGAATTGATTTGGTTCACTTTGTTAGAACTGTGAATGCTGAGGCACATTATTTAAATCCATTTATTTCTCACAGGGGATTCATGATTTACAAAACCAATCTGAGACAATCTATTTTAACAAATTCTGTGGACTTCAGTGTCAAAGTTTCAGAGAAGATAATTTTGCCAAAAGCTTCTTTTGAAATAAAGAAGGTATATTTGCATATAGGACTTTCTCCTATCAGTAGACATCACAATAATATATATTGATTATATTATTAGGATGTTTAGAAATCTGTTCATGTAATTCCAGAAATATTACTTGATCTGAGTCAAGTCTTCTAAAGCTCTATTTTGAATGGTTGATTAAAAGGGAAGTACATGAACATTTTTATCTTTTTGAAACAAACTCATTTTAGCCATTTCTGAAACTGCTTATTAGACCACTCAGTCAGCAGAGTCCTCATGTCAACAACACATAAGAAGCATGTAAGGGGTGGTAGACTATGGCAATGTCACTCTTATCTGTGGAACCACCACTGGGGTGATTTCTGAGGGCCCTGTAACTCAGAAAAAAAATGAATCATACCTTAGTTTGTGTACCTATAGCTGCAAAATAAGCAGTGGTAGGGTCTAACTTTGCCACATAGACACCCGAGAAACATCCTTGAATGTCAACAAGACTTGTGGTGAAAAAGATTACGTTTACCCAAACGTCATCCCCCTGAATACAGCTATTTTGGTAACTTCAGCGATAGTACTCATTACCTTTGCAGTCTCATGTACCAATTATCTTTGATAGATGCAAAGCAACTTTAACCATTTTATCAAGCATGTTAAGGAATGAAAACTCGAAGGCCAGAAAGTGTTTTGTTTTAGTTCAGGCCTTTACTAAAAGCTGATGCCAAAGGAAAATTATTATTACCATATTCCAATATTCTCCAGCATAAAAAATAAATTTTAAAATTATTTATTTTCTACATAATTTTCAGCTTTAATACTGCATATTTTTGTTTAAGTGGGACACCTTGTCTAGATCCACTTAACTGAGTTCTTTAGCAGACCTTTTAGATGTCACAATATATCTTAGAAATTTCATTTTAAGAGAGCACTTAGTACCAAAAAAATAGTGATTAAGATAAAAAGTTACAAATCATTTACTCTGGTTAGAAACCATTTGTTCTATGTCTTTCTCAAAGGGGACTGTATAGTGTGTTTATTAATCATTTTTACAAGATTTAAACAGAGTATGTAGCATGAAAAGACTATTAATAATAGTCTCACTTTTCAACTTCATTTTTGGCTCCTAGGAATTTTACTAAACATTTTGTCAACAATTAGTCACTGTCAGACTAGTGAGCAGAAAGTTGGGCTCATTTCTCCCCAGTTCCTTTCCTTTCTGTTTTGTCAAGGAGTTAAGCATTTTTCAGAGTGTTAGGGATATTACCGATTCTAGTCAAATATTATCAACAGAGCCGATTTGTCTAATTCACCAGAAAATCCTACTGCATGTTATATGAGCTTTCAGAATAGCATGCTACATAGTTTATAGGTTGTTGACACAATACTGTGTCTACAAATGTGCACTACAAATAAATAATGCAAGGAATTATATATATATATATTTAATAAAGAAGTCAAATATAATTAGCTTCTCAGAGCAAGTGTTTGTTAGCATTAAAGTACTGCAACATTCCTGTTCATTTTTTACACTTCAATATTTAAAATTGTGTATTGGTGGTCTAATGATCTACAAATTCACAACACTCCACATCATGAAAAACTCTACTTTTTTGTGAGCCTAAATATAAAGTTATTTATGACACAAAATATGTTTTTATTAATTATGTTTCACTTACTAGTAGAAAAAATTAGGAAATTAAAATCACAATGGAAGGTAAAGAAGTAGTGCAAGTGTTTTATTTGCACAAAGAGTTAATTTAGGTTTTCTCTCAGTACTGTATGTGTTTGTTTTCTGTGCTTACCAGCAATGAGTTGGTAAGCCAACAAGTTTTGCTTCAACACTGTTTAAAGAATACTCTGGAAGACAATTTCTAAAATTGATCTATAACCAACTGATGGACCCCATACAGGATATTGATGAGTGTCCAACCTTCAGGCTGAAGTGTCAGCTGAACATTACAAACATAAAATCGCTTTCCTGAAAGAAGAAGGGTTAACTCAGATGTTTTTTTATCATAGATGAACTGGCACCAATGTAATATCTTCTGGCTTTCAAATGTCGCTGAGTGAATAATAGCTGGTGCAATGGGCCAGGTACAATTGTCACATTCCAGTTCTGTGTTTGCAAGCATGCTCTTCTTCTGTAAGCTTAAGAAAGGAAGCAAGCAGCAGCCACAAATGATTGAATGATAGATATATGAAAGAAGTGTGAGGTGCTTTGTTTGTGGTCAAAGTCACAAAGTCTTTGTTTCTCAATGTAATGGTTAGAAAGCAGTTGCACTTTGTGTGTATACTTCCTATTTTTATAGATAGCAATACAGTTATACTCCTTTAAAGTCCTAAACTCTGAAACAAGCCGTTATGAAAAAATATTTCTAATTGGAAAAAAGATTTTTTGTTCTTTTCTTCTACTTGACATAGTTAATTCCATTCTGATATAGGTAAAAATAGATATCTTCCTCTGTATCTTATAGCCTAAAATTGGTGTACGTCTTTCATGGGCTAATAATAATAATAATGGGCGGGGGAAAAAAAGCATAAATTTAATTTTAATAGACTTTGAATTGAAGTTATTATTCTATGTTCTAAATGTAAAATACACTGTTGTCTTTTAATATCTCTAGAGACAAGAAACAAACAAAAACAAACAAAAACATTTTCAGTTTTATAATCTAAACTAAATGTTGTGTACTGTTGCTAGTTTAGGAGAAGGAATTTATACCTGGATAACAACAGAAAGAGACACAACTTAGTGAGCTAATTCTTTGCTTGCTTCTTGCAACTGAGAACGGTACTTAAGAGTATCAGACCAGAAGAAAAATGAGACCACTGCTAATGATCAGTTGTTAACCATCACCCTTTTCCAAGTGGTCAATCCTCATGAGAAGGCTGCCATTTGAAAGCACATAGGCTTTTTTAATGGATGAATGAAGTCATGTTGGCTATTAAGAAAAGGGTTTGCATATTTTATTAGCTGCTGCTTTCTTTTTTTTTGGCATAGTCCTTCTGTCAGCTTTTAGAAATTACTTGCCTCTACAAGTTGTCTATTCAAAGTAAACAAATGTAAATATTTTATTTTATTATTTTATATTATTTTCATTGAGATGTCTATTGTGTTGTTAGTCAATATAGGTTTCTCCTGTGCTTTCCAATGTTTTGCTGTATTCCTTCTTCCAATTATGTATTCAGTCTTAGCTCAAAATGAGTCAGACAAGAAAAATGTGAGTACTGACACACAAAACTTCATCTTCCTTTCAGGGATATGTGTTGTAAATTGGGCACAAGATCATAGTGACCTTTGTATTCCTGCTGATAATGGGGCCACTCTGATATCAGATCATCCAACTGGAAGCCAAAATTCACGCCAGCCACCTGCAAACCACAGAGGCATTTTTGAGGCCTTTTTGATCATTGAAGATTTTTCAGAGATCATCTGTTCTGAATGTTCCAAGGAAGATGAAAGATGCCGATCTGTACATTCCTAGGGCAGTGCCAGGGGTGTTATAGACACCTGGATATTAATTATGCAAGAGGCCATAATTAATCCCAAACTGAAATGACTCTTGCCATATTTATTTTGTTCTGCACAACTTTTCCCTCTGTAGTGCCAATGCAAAGTAATAACATTAACCTACTTCCAGATTTTTGTCATCCATGGAATCCTTACACTCAGCTCATACCCCTGCAAAAAGCTCAATGTGTTCAATGTTATCTGTTACAATAATGTACATCTGCCCTGACAGCACCAAATTCACTCAAGGCAAAGTGGTTACTTTTGGTGTTAGTTGCCATTCAACTCTTAGTTAAGACAGCAAAGAGCAGTATTCTTACTGGAGAAATGACTATGGCATAAGAAAAGAAAACAAGTCAAAAGAAGGTGACTACTGGTGGTGACTATTGCCTAAATTGCCAACAGGTGTCACTGGAGGGCCACTTGGGTAGACTTTTAATTTAGTTGAATGCTAGACTTCTTGGCCTGAACAGGTACAGTGGCCTTTCTTTTCTGCAAGGATAATACTATTTTGGCAACAGCATATTGACCAATAGAGAAATTTACATCTGAGTGAGCTTCTTTACAGTTCAATAGAAACGTATAGTTTTACAGTGTAATTTTGTTTCTCTTGAAAGTATCCTTACAGAACAACATAAGCTTTAGGATAACTTTTTTATTTCTTTCCCCCTTTCTTTCTTTCCTTCTCTCTTTCAATACTAAGAAAAACAAACAAACAAACAAATAAAAAATCTGTGAAGTTCTCAAAGGGGTGAGCACTTATTTATCATTACCACACTGATTTAATGTGGTTTAACCCAGCTGGCAGCTAAGTACCATTTCTTTCAGCCATTCGCTCCTCCCTACGCACCCTCCTCACTCCCCCCCCTCACTCCCCTTCCCCCCCCCCCCCCCCCGCCCCCCCCCGCCACGTGGGATCGGGGAGAGAATTGAAAATTTAAAATGAAACCTGTGGGTTGAGATAGAGGCAGTGTATTAGGATAGAAAATAAAGGAAAATAATAATGATAATAATACTGTTAATAATAATGTGTACAAAACAAGTGATTCACAATGCAATTGCTCACCACCTGCTGACCGATGCCCAGCCCATCCCCGAGCAGCCGGTAGCCCCCACCCCGGCCAGCCACCCCATATTAATGACGTCAGATGGTATGAAATACCCCTTGGGCCAGCTGGGGTCAGCTGTCCTGGGTCTGTCCCCTCCCAGCTCCTGATGCATGCCCAGCCTGCTCATTGGCAGGACTGAGAAGGAAGCTGAAAAGTCCTTGGCTTAGTGTAAGCACTGTTCTGCAACAACTAAAACATCAGTGTGTTATCAACATTATTCTCATCCTAAATCCAAAACATAGCACCATACCAGCTACTAGGAGGAAAATTAAATCACTTGTAAATATTTTGTATATAATGCCAATATATATTATACATATAATTACATTATATATATTGCGGTATTTATATTGTATGGATTACAGTGTGTGTGTATATATATAAAATATATATTCTTCCTCCCTTGGTGTTTTTCCTAGCAAGAAAAATTATACCTAATCTCCTGTTACCCGTTTATTCAAACAATTCTAATCTTCTGAATCTGGTAATTAAAGATAAAATTTTTTTGCTGTTTTTCCAGATGATTGACATTTATGACAGGCAGGTTAACTTTTCGGTCATTTTTAGGTCATTTATTGTCTTTGCTTAGTTTTTACAATAAGTTACATTCCTTAATTTACATTAATAAATTAATATTTAATTATCATTAATTAACATTTCTACCCTGTGTCCTTTTAGGTTTTCTCTAATATTGATGAACAGCTAAATACATTTTTTTTTTCCATTTGATATTGATCTTTTAGTTGGAAAAAAAATCAAAAGTATATTAATTCAAACAGTTTTATGTAGCTTCCATCTGTATTTATGTGTAACAAAAAAGTATTTCCAGCTTTCACAGTCCTACAGAATAACTTTTCTTGATAAAATAGGAATTTCTAAAAAGCAATCAGATGCTTTAGAAATGGAGCTTTGTGCTATAAGTGTGGAATAATGTACTATGTCTGTGTGGGAT
This sequence comes from Anser cygnoides, assembly GCF_040182565.1. NCBI lineage: Eukaryota > Metazoa > Chordata > Aves > Anseriformes > Anatidae > Anser > Anser cygnoides. The sequence continues at coordinate 135,996,953 of NC_089873.1, forward strand.
GAGTTAAGTTTCTTCATAGCAGCCATTCTGTTGCTGTGTTATGGTTTTATAGTTAAGACATTGATGATAGCACACCAATGTTTTGGCTGTTGTTGAACAGTGCTTACACAGGGGCATAGCTTTCTATTTTTCCCACTCTGTCCTCTGCAACTTTGGGGTGGGAAAGAGATAGGGAAGGGACACAGACAGGATAGGTGATCCAAAATGTCTAAAGGGGTATTTCATGACATACAACATCATGCTCAGCAGTAAAACTGGAGGCAGAGGAAGAGACGGTGGGTCTGGTTTCCAAAGTAGCCCTTGTTTTGAGACTGTCTAGGCATCAGTCTGCCTGTGGGGGGTAGTGAGTGATGTCCTTTGCTTTGGCTGTTTTTTTCTCTTCATCTATTAAAATGTTTTTATCCCAGCCCACAGATTATCTTGCTTTATTTCACATAAAGTGAAATTTTAGTGTACATATTTTCTCCCTGTGTCCTGCTGGTTGGGGGTAACTGAGGAAGCAGCTGTGTGGGCCCTTTGCTGCTGGCCAGGCTGTCTCATTCAATTGGTTTTCTATACTCAAACTACTTTCATCTTGTTGTTGAGTGACTTTGGATTTGACTATTTAGACCAATGGCTGAAGAATATTTTCAAAACATATTTTGAAGGAGTACATCAGACACTTGTTAATTGTTCCTCCAAGACCCACAACCTTTTTTTTAATTATCTTCTTTTTTATTATTATTATTATTTTTAATCTTGTTACTGTGATATTGTTTAATGACTATTTTGTTTAATGACAAGCTTAACCTGTGAACATTTGGAGAAGTAGTTACTGAGAAGACAATAGACCAATGAATGCATTCTGCAGTGTTTATTGCTGTCATCTTTATTTATTATATAAAATAAAATAAAATCTACCACCAGAACAGTTGCCAAAAGCTTTTCTAGTGGCATTTCTTATAGAGTTATTTCTACTTACCATGAAAAAAGACAATAGAATTGAATGTTGAATATATCTTCAATCTTGAATATATCTTTCGATCTTCAATACTTTAAATAATCTACATTGGCCTAACCTCATTGCACAATAGTTTCAGAGCATTTTATACCGAACAAGGCAAATTTAAAAGCAGTTAAGTGTCATGTACAAATTTCAATTGGATTCATTAAAAGTATTTTATAGTAGAAATTCCATAATAGCTTAACTGAAGGAAACTTTTGACCTCCCTAATACTTTGATAAATTTATGCTAAGAAGCTTTTCACTTCTTAGAAATATGTATAAAAATCGGTTTTTAATCTTGCTAATATACATCCTATTGTTTTTTTGTTATTTTCCTCCTAAGTGTTCTTATAAACGTATGAGATTCAGGACATTTTCAAAAGGTTTTTATGGATTTAAGGCTGGATTTTCTTCTAAATTGTAAAGAACATGCTTTAGATTTCAGTACTAAAGCAGTATAGAAACAAAGAATATATTCTCACTTCACCTTCTCTCTGACCTATTCTTTTGTACTGTTTGTAGTAATGTTTTTGTCTTCACAATAGAATTAAATTTGAAAGAATACATCAAGATAGAATCATAAAAGACTGTTTTCATGCTTAGGCCTGAGTTAGAAAACTGGGTTAAAGACATTGCAATATATATTAACACAATTTACTAACTTACGTGGAATCTAGAAGCTTTTTTTTATTATTTTTTTCACTACAATTTTCTTATTGCTTATCACATCTGGAGCTAAAATTCAAATGAGTCCTATCTGGAACTGGGTAGGGTAAGTAGCCATAGCAGACATAAATTTCTTTCTGTGACCACTTAGAGTAGCAGGCCATACCTAAGAGCCTGAGTTGCTGAATATTAAAATAAATTGTTTGGACACCTAGCCAAGCATCCTGTCCCCCAAATCTGTTTGGAATGCTTGGGGATAGATCAGGAAGGGTAATCATGGCATAAACATATATGACAGTTTCCTCTAATTCTCTTCTAGCTTCCAACTATTTGTATCTCAGGGACTTCCTGAACTAACTGTGGTCTCTGTGTACTCAGTAATACCTGATGAATTTCATTCCATATTTGAATATTTTAATATCTGAGCTCAGCAAGTACACTTTTACAGTGGTAAATGTGATGTGTACAGTAAAAAGCTATTAGAAAATAAGACCCTGCTGTATGTTTGCTGATTACTCTTTGCTTTAAAGATGTCCTACCCTGGCACTTAAAAAATTTAAACAAAACAAAACAAACAAAAAGAAATGATTATGCTTCAAACCATATTTTCTTGAATCTTGCTTATATTGCTTATGCCATATTTCTGATCAGATGTTATACAAATAGATAATCTTTGTGAGATTTTTGCCTGCCAAATAAATTGTAGTAGGCTATACAGGTCTGGGCAGCAGTTGTAAAGAGGAATATAGACAGAATACATTTAAAATGAGACAATATAACAGAGATTTAGAAGGAAGCAAAAAATAGATCAAAGTGCACTAACATTTATTTTTTACAGGTTTCCTGATGATTAATTTCTCAGTATGATATCTTGGCTGTTCAATGCATCTTGTTAACTTTGACATTAGCTTTTCTGTAAGGGCTGTGTCATCAGTTCAGAAATTAAACATTTTGTTTTTCAAAAAATATATTAAGGGCAGAAGAAGAAACAAAAGTACTTCATTTGCACTGAAGAGTGTACCTCATTTTAAGATGCACTTTTAAAATTTCTTGTAGTAGCTACTAAAATGTGTGATAGAATAAGGTTTACTCTTTCCTTATTTATATGTTTGCCCTGTATGTAAGGAAAAAAATAAAAAAAAAAAAAAATGGTTACCTTTCCACTTTATGATTTTCTTTAAATCTTAAAAAAGTTGGTATAATTTGCCAGTACTGAATTATATTTGTAAATTTTCATAGGATTTCAAAACACTAAGAAAATACTGTCTTTCACACACCAAATCAACCCTGTCTATTTGTACTGGGAGATTTTAAACTAACCATTTGGATACAAATTTGTAACACACACATACATAAAACAAAGCAAAACAAACAAACTCTCCCAAAAGTTACTAGAGAAAATGATTTTGTTTGCTTGTTTGTTTGTTACTATTAAAAAAAGTTACTGAATAGTACAACCTGGGGAAAAAAAAAAAAAAACAACAAAAAAAAACAGGGCAGTCTTTTTCATTTCTAATTTTCCTAGCTTCCTCTTAGTTTTCTAACAACTTATAATCTATTACATCATGGCATGGACCACAGAGAATGATGTTTGTGCCCATGTAGTTATGTATACCAAATCGAAAATTGAAACATGAGAACAAGATAATCATAGAGCAGCTCATATTTAAACTGAGAAAGTAAAAGTCATGAAGTAAAAATATTTGAAAAATATAAAAGAGTACTACTGTTCTTGATAGTTGTGACCACTGTTGTGCTCATCGCTTAGAGCAGGCAATTTACTTTCAGCACATATGCCTTTGTTATAGAAGCTTTTATTTGCAGCTGGTGTTGACATTGGAATTCAAATGTCATTTCTGACTGAAGTGGAAGGGATGAGTAAGGAAGGAAGAGAAAAAAATTTGAACACAGATAAGCAGCTCAGTGTCTAGTGTTCTGTTAACACTGCTTTAGGTGGGGGAAAAAAAAAAAAAAGGAAGGGAAGGACAAGAAATAAATGGAGGAACAATCACAGTTGAAATGTAGGCTTTCAGCCAGCTATCAAATTGATTTGATATGAATTAGGCCTAGGGACCAATTATGAAGATGAAGAATGTTTTTTTCCTGTAGTGATATAATAATACTGTGTGGGAAATGGCAAAGGAAAATAGTCATAGTATTTTACTTCTTGGAATCATTTAAAAAGAATGAGAAATCAGTACACAGGAATAAATAAAATGCAAATTGCTGCAGGATTCTGGTTATGTTGGTGATGGCATTTATCTCGAAAGCTGAAGGCATAGTTTTCAAGACATAATTCACTGTATTTAACTTTATGATGCTCTTTTCTTTTTCTTTATCTTTTCTAAGTGAATGTAATTTCATTTATTTTTTCATTCTTTTTAAAGTGAATTCGGTGTTGATGCCAGTGGCATGCTCACCTACTTCAGAGAAAGTAACAGCAATGAAACATCTTCAAATGGAAACAAATTCACATTTTTATCAATTAAGTCCAAGATAATTTCAGTGAAGTCAGGGGAGTCATTCAGTATTTTCATCTCAATAGTAAGCAGAGCAGAGTCTGTCCTTTTGCCAGTCTGTCCTGAGCAATAGGAACTACCAGTACTAGAAGTGACTTTACTCTCTAGGTAGGGACTGATTTCACCTAAACTTACCTAAAATGTAGGTGTCATTCTAAGCTGGTCATCTGTATTTCCTCACACATCTAGGAAATTACTTTTATTAGATTTCTACCAGTTCAAAGATAGGTGTCTAAAAATCTGAAGCTGCTTCTGGAGGCTTTTTTTTTTTTTTCGCCATAGTTTCTGTTGGGGTAGTGCTAATAATATTAGAATAGACAAAGAAATTTTAGGTGGCCAAAGTTAACAGTGATCCATACACCCTTCCATATCTTATCTGATCTGGAGCTCTGCATGACACAAATATGTCAATTATGATTGTTGCTTCTTGACATATTCATGCTATTCTTCTCAAATTATCTATTCTATGCCCACAAATCATTGCATAACTTTCAAATGGAAATTCTGCTGAAGGTTTAGGACAAAATAAGCTCTAATATCATATTTAGTTTAAGTGAAATACGTAATAGGTGTTAATCAGACTACTGAATGGACAAGATCCACTGCTGAAATGTGGATTATGAACCTCCTTGAAAACCAAGATTCTGCGTCTGGAAAAATATTGTTTTGATCCTAAGCATCCCACGCTAGTAATTTCATTCAGATCAAGAGTGCTCTTTCATAGAAAACCTCAGGATCACCACCACCTCCTGCACTTTGTTTCACATCACAGTGTGGTTCTGTAAAGACTTTATCATTCCAGGTGAACCTCAGCTGGAAGATGCACTCACCTTATATCTGCTAGGGATCATTCATTCAGCCTGTGGGACTGGACAAGAATTAAGGCATTACTTCAGAAACCTCAGTTTAAAGAAGCATTACTTTTCTCTACATGAAAGGATGTTGAAAAACTGAGACATAAGATTAACTACAAGTAACAGAGCAAAACAAATCAAGAATTCTCTGTTCCCTCATATAATCTTAAAATAATGTATTTGTATTTTTTGAAAAACAAACAAACAAAAAACACAATGTCATGAGGAGAAGCTGCTTGATTCATGTGGTTTAAATCAAATCAGGATCAAAGCAGTTTATTAACTTATTAATGAGATATAACTAACAAGTAGTCAGTGAAGTATATTTTCAGGATATATAACAGCAATACAAAAAACAAATAAACTAACAAAATACAACTATATGACTAGACACTTACAGAATGTTAGTAAACTGTTATGAATTTCTAAGCACTGTTCAATAACTATCCCCAAAACCCCTAATCACATGCACATACTCAAACACACACACATGCAGATATAGGTGTACACCAAGTCCCCTGCCCCATGGATTACCAGCACACCCACTGGGGGCAGAGGGGGTCCCCCAATCTGTGTGTGCAACATGTGACTGCTTCAGCATCGGGTGAGTTTCTGTCGCTCCCAACCATCCCTCTACCCACATGAGGAAATAGGAAATACAAGGTCCCACATGCCCCAAGGATGTCCCTGCAAACTGCCCCACAGGGATGACCCCTGGCTGGGCACAGGTTCCCCATGGAGGGGGTGTTCTGTTTGGGCTGTACAAAGGCTGTGATGCCAGGGACCAACTTCTTGCAATGTCAAACTGTTCAGGTATTGTCTTCCTCTCACTTCTCTCTCCCTAACTTAAAAATTTTTCACACTTCTTTTGTATTTCTTTACAGGCTGATTGTACTTTGCTTCAAAAGACTAATTCCCTGGTTGCAGCTCAGTTCAAAACAGATTTGAACGGGAAAACAGATTTGTAAAGTCAAGAACTGAATATTAGTATAAATGCCTTTCTGTGTCATTATGTGATGGGAAAAAAAAAAAAGGAAAAAAAAAAAGAAGGGAAGGAAGGGAAGGGAGGGGAGCGAGGGGAGCGAGGGAAGGAAAGGGAAGGGAGGAAAGAGAAGGGAGGAAAGAGAAGGGAGGAAAGAGAAGGGAGGAAGAGAGGAAGGAAAGGGAAGGGAGGGAAGGAAGAGGAAGGAAGAGGAAGGAAGAGGAAGGAAGAGGAAGGAAGAGGAAGGAAGAGGAAGGAAGAGGAAGGAAGAGGAAGGAAGAGGAAGGAAGAGGAAGGAAGAGGAAGGAAGGAAGGAGGGATCTTTGCTGTACATATTCAAGGACATCCTTCCTTTGTTGCACTAGGATAGTGGACTTCCATATTCTGTTAAAACCTAATCTATAGATTCTCATTTCACAGACTATCCTTTGAATCTATCTATACAGTAAAATGGAAAATATTCTTATTTCACTTAAAAACATATACTTATCAGACACAGAGTATAAATCCCCATATCAAAGCAAAGCTTCCTTCCTTTTTGTTTAGGATTTTACAGTGACACATGAAGAAACTGCTCTGAAATCTTCACAGTGGCCACAGGAAAATAAAATAAAAATAAAAAGCTGTTAGTGTTGTGTATTTCTTGATGAATAGTTACTTCTTGCCTGAAATAGTTGCTTGCCTAAAATAGTTACTTCTTGCCTGAAATTCTTGAAATAGCATTGAATAAATATTTTGATCTAGTATTCAGAGCATGAAATAAAATATATACTCATCAAGAAAAGACAGATTTATGAATTCAGTTTGTGTCATGTGGGGCTGACACTTTGCCTTGATGATTAGTTAAGAAATTAAGAAAATTTGCTCTTGTAATTAATGAGAATCAGCAGAGAAATGTGAAAACAAAACAAAAAAAAATCTTAATTTGTCTAACATCAGATATTCACTGACTGCAATTTTACTCAGTCACCTTTCATTTGGAAAGAATTCAAAAACACAAAGATAACCAGCTTTAGCTTGATGCTGCTAGAAGACGTAAAACGTGTTTAGGCTCTGAATATTAATTACCATGCTGTTTTAAAGGTTACAACAGTCACTTTCTCACAAGGAGGTCATAGTTCTGATTGAATAAAGGATTGATTATAAAATATTATAGAACATTACAGTGAACTGCAGCAACAAATCCAGCAAGCAAGTTATTCTTTGATAGTCCTAAAAATGAAATAAAGGCATGTGGAAAAAAAAAAAAAAAAAAAAGTATATCTTTCAAAAAAAAAAAAAGTCAATTATGGATTTGTTCTTTGTTTGTTTGCATTTCCCTATTGGTATGAGAAAGAACATGTTACTGTTATTTTAACAACCATGCTTGCCACTACTAGAGTATTTTTTTTTTAATTAGAAAGCTATATCAAATGCTATTTAGTAATAAAGGTATGATTCATATTACTGCAACTGAAGTAAGCATTTTACGAAAAATACAGACTCCATGAAACACTATATGACATTAAATAGCTATTAATAATTCCTATTTAAATCTGAAAAAAACATTTTTTTTGGATGCAAGGTAATACATTTCATTTAATAATGCCTAATCTTGCATGTAGAAATGCAATATCATAATGTAGTCTATATAGCATTTGAAATTTAGCATTTAATCCTTTATATGATACTGTTTTTAAATCTTGAGGCTGGATTTACATCTCATTGTAGAAATTTTACCACAGAAAACATCATGCAAATGTATTTGTGAATGTCCAACACATCTAACTGTTTCTTCTTTTTGATCACCTTTGCTTCTTTTCCGCTTCCATTTTCAGTCATTTAATTAATCCAACCTTGTGAATTTCTTCCTTCTCGTCACTGAAAAAAATGACAACCAGTGCAAATAAATCTGTTTCCCTTTGCCAAAGGAGTTCAAATGTAGTGCAAGGTCTTTTTTTGCTTAGAACCTCAGGTCACCCTTGTAATCCTTGCTAGTAACAGGAACGCATTGTTATGGCAGCCTAAGGTGGCTCAAGGCTGCAGACAGTGAATCTCTTTCTCACTTCAATTTCAAACTGCTCCAGGACTGCAGATCTCCTGAGTCCAGGGGCCCTCTTCTGGCAAATTTGCCTGAAATGATAATTTGCTTGGAAACATCAGTGAGTTCCTTCTTTGACTTGACAAGCAACTACCAGTGGCACCTAAATCAGTAATGTCCATCTGCAAACATCCATATGTTGTAAGGTATTCTAATAGACTCCTGGCTTCCAGTTGTGTGACAGGAAAAGATCTGTGGGAGTTAAAGAGAGGGGTGTAAGTACATGACTCAATGTGGTAATTTGAACATAACACGAAGTCTAGACTGTGAATGATGGGCATGGATAACATTTCAGGTTAGCTGGTTTCAGAAAAGCAAAATTAATCTCAGTCCTAGTCTCTCAGTCATTTTGTTCTATGTTGCAAGACAGGCAGCAAATGTGTCATGCTTTGTTTCTAAAATCTGATAAACACAGTACAGGAACAAAAACTAGCAGCACAGCTCTTCCTGCAATTTCCAATGAAAGAAACAAAACATGATTTGTTCAGATAAAATATCTTGACCAAAGACTGAATTGCTCACAATTTACCTGCTATCTTCCTAATAAATAACCTTTGCAATTTTTTGAGTGTAATTTTTCTTTCCCTACATTGTTTCCTGATTCTTTTACTATTTTATTCATCCTTTTTCTTTTTCTGAGTTTGTCCATCCATATCACAAGTACAATAATATATAGAGCTATGTAGGTCAGAAGAATTTTGGTCCATGTTAAGAACCATTTAAATTAATGTGTTAGTGAGCATTGTTCATAGTGGAAGACTTGGTATCTCACTTATTCCTGTATGTAGTCTTTGCATAAAAACAATTTCCAATTTTTTTATACCTTAATCACATGAAGTTATCAAATGTTTAAAATCTTCAGACTATATTTTTTCATTGATACAGAATTATTTCAGAAAAGAAATAATGATCTTTCACAAACATAATCTCTGCAGTAGGGCAAAACAAACCAAAACCAAACAACACACAGAATGATTTCCACAACCTGCACTGGAGACATATAACTAGGACTGTAACTTTTTTTTTTTTAATAAAAAAAGGCGGGGGGAGCTCAGAAGATGAGAATATAAGTTGTGAATATATGTTTACCCTGTAGCTAACTCTGTCTGGTGAACTAAAAATATCCCTTTTTTCCTTATAGGTTTTTTAAGTACTGGGGACCAAGCTGCAAAAGGTAATTACGGATTGCTTGACCAAATCCAAGCTTTACGTTGGATTGAAGAAAATATTGGATCTTTTGGAGGAGACCCAAAAAGAGTTACTATTTTTGGATCTGGGGCAGGAGCTTCCTGTGTCAGTCTTCTGACACTCTCTCACTATTCAGAAGGTAAGGATCTCCTGAGCAAAACATAGAAGTTCAGTAACAGTAAAATGACTCTATTGTAAATCAACAGTACACTTTTAAAACAAAACAAAACTTTATATATATATATATATATTCATATATATATAATTTAAGGAAAATGGGAAAATCATGTAGGCTGAATTAGAATTACACCGTCTGTAATTTTTTGTAAAATGCCTACATCTAGTATTCTGCATTTGTATTAATCAACACAAATATTTTACATTAAAAATGCATGATTTTGTAGTAGAAATTTCACACAAAAACTTTCACAGGCCGTATATTTTTTTCTGGATTAATCAACAGTCTCCACTGAATCTTCCATCAAAGAATCTGATGTATTTAAAATTAAACAGAGCAGTGACATTTTTCATTTCTTAAACATTCTTGTCTACCTTTCCAACATGTATTTAGATACTTTCTTTACTAAATAACAACATAACTCAATTTCATTGAAAAAATATTTAACTCTCCACAAGTAGTACATGATCCTACACAGAGTTCTTAAGATTTTGGTAAGTGTCTGAGCTGCAGAATTTCTGCCCTCAGAAAACAACCAACCAACCAACAACAACAACAAACAAAGAACATATAGCAACAGTAGTGTACTGATTCTTATTGGCAAGAACAACTCTGTAAAAAAAAATAATAAAAGAAGACAAGACCAATGTGATGGCTTTACACTGATGGCTAACCGTGCTCTACCACACCGCTCTTTCACTCTCTGTCTTGAAAGGAAGAGAGTGAAAAAATATGAAGAAAAAATAGCTTGAGGGCTGACATACAGACCCCTGTTTACTGAAAATTACTCACCAAGGCGCAGCACAGGGAGATTAACATAATTTGTTGACTATTGTTAATAGACTACAGCAGTGAGAAACTAAAAGCAAACTTAAAGCACCTTCCCTCCCATCCAGCCTGCTTCACCTTGGTCCCCTCCATGAATTGAAGATGAACTTTTGCTCTGGTGCCTGGAGCACCTCCTCTTCCTCCTTCTTCATTGACCTTGGTGTCTGCAGGGCTATCTTTCTCAACATTATCTCACTCATCTATCCCAGCTGCTGTGGCACAGCAGCTATTTTCCTTTCTTAACCATGCTTTCACAAAAACACAACCAGTGTCACTCATTGGATCAGCTTTGTCCAGTGGTGGGTCCCTTTTCCAAGAGGGAAAAGCTGGAACTGGCTCTTATCTAATATGGGGCAGCTTCTGGACTCTGCTTATAGTGCCTGCCCCTACAGCCCCCCTGCTACATAAACCTTGCCAAAACAAACAAAGAAACGAACAAACAAATATGTATTGTATTTATAACTCCATGTTACTCCTATCATAATCAAACATACAGAAAGCTATGGCAGAAATCTAAGCCATAGCAGTCATTTGTAGCAAGGCAGCTAGTAAACATATCCTATTTGAAAGTACATAGAATTATTCCCGACAATTCAGGGAATTGGTACAATACTATGAAGTGAGTAACTGTTGAGTAATCCCTGCTAAAAGCAAGTAAATGGAACAATGAAAAAAATCAACTAATTGCATTACTGAAATTTAATACCCTGTGCAGTAAGTAGTCATCACAAAGGTGTATTGACCACAGCCCACTTTCCCTGTAAATGCTTCAAGGTCTTCAGATATTTTTGTAGCTCTTGCTGTCTTCGGTATTTCAAGAGCTTGAGTGTAGAAACCATGTGCAGAAGAGGCTCAGGCTTTTTAGTTTAAGTAGGCCATTTTAGTTATCTTACCAGGAAAAAGAAGATGGGTGTGATTCTCCAATAAGCTCCAGTTGATCTGCAGTGCTCTGGTGCCACAAAGAAATCCTTCAGACTGGGTCTTTTTTTTTTTTTTTTTTTTTTCAATATTATAAAAATATAAAACAACCAGAACTATTCAATTTTGTCTTATTTTCTTCTAAAATATGCAAACATATTTTAATTCACCATATAAGCATTACTAACACTATATATATATATATATGCACACTCTCAGGTGGTAATGAAAAATTATGTCAGAGGAGAAGGTTCAAGCCTATTAAATTGATTTTAGCAGAGCAGATTTTTTCAAATTATATGATGTATAGCTTCTGTGAAGGAAACAAGAGTGTGTAATTTTCATTTGACCTTTAAACTACTGAAGAATGCATTTATGAGAGTCATTTACATGGCGAAGAGGATATGATTGCTTGTAGTTGCCACTCCTTTAAAGAAATTTTTACAGATTTACCACTGTGTTAAAGCCAGGGGACTAGCATTTAAATTAAAAATGCAAGAAAACTACAGTACAAGCACAAGTTTTGTTCTTGAAACAGTAACCTGAAACATTCATGCTTTCAGTATGTGAGCATCAAGAACAAGAGAGAGTTTAATTAATAGCCTATTACATATACTATTAAAAAGGAGCAGTGAGTAGAACATATAGAAACTGAATTGGAATATAAGAATATGCATTCTTTAGTTATTGTATAGTCAATACATTCTTTGTTTAGTGAATGCTGATTTTATTTTATATTTTATTTTATTTTATTTTATTTTATTTATTTTATTTTATTTTATTTTATTATTTTATTTTATTTTATTTTATTTTATTTTATTTTATTTATTATTTGTAATATATAACTTGATTTGTATTTAAACAATTTGCACCTGCAGGTTTGTTCCAAAAGGCAATCATACAGAGTGGAACAGCCCTGTCCAGCTGGGCAGTGAACTACCAGCCTGCCAAGTACACCAGGATATTGGCAGATAAAGTCGGCTGTGACATGCTGGATACCACTGATTTGGTTGAATGCCTTCGAAATAAGAATTACAAAGAACTCATTCAACAGACCATCACTCCAGCCACGTACCACATTGCCTTTGGGCCTGTGATAGATGGAGATGTGATTCCAGATGACCCTCAGATTCTCATGGAGCAAGGAGAATTCCTTAACTATGATATAATGCTGGGTGTGAATCAAGGGGAAGGTTTAAAATTTGTGGATGGCATAGTAGACAATGAAGATGGTGTTTCCCCCAATGATTTTGACTTTTCTGTTTCCAATTTTGTGGACAATCTATATGGTTATCCAGAAGGGAAAGATACACTGAGAGAGACCATTAAATTCATGTACACTGATTGGGCAGACAAAGAAAACCCTGAAACAAGACGGAAGACCCTGGTAGCTCTTTTTACTGACCACCAGTGGGTTGCTCCTGCTGTTGCCACTGCTGACCTTCATGCCCAGTATGGATCTCCGACATATTTCTATGCATTTTATCACCACTGCCAAAGTGAAATGAAACCAAGCTGGGCTGATTCGGCTCATGGTGATGAAGTCCCTTATGTGTTTGGCATTCCTATGATTGGCCCAACAGAACTGTTCAATTGCAATTTTTCCAAGAATGATGTCATGCTCAGTGCAGTAGTTATGACATATTGGACGAACTTCGCCAAAACTGGGTAAGTCTGACCTTCAGCATTCCTTTTGGTTGATAACATACTACTAAGCTAGTCAACATTCCATAGCAATGGCCTCAAACCCTGATTGTGCTGTAGTATTATAGCACTATTTGGTATGCATGAGGCAGTATGTAACTGGGGCTTATTCATATTTAATACATTTTTAATTAGTGTGTTCCCTCAAACTATTTTTTTTCAGTAGTTCAGTGAGAAGAATAAAGCACTGTATTTTTGATTTAAAAATAGGAAAATTATTAAGAAAATACACATCTCAGGGAAAAAACAGCTCACTAAGATACTGAAAAATCAGAAGAAATGTGTTCTACTTGAAGAAGGAACTGTCACACAGCAATTATGTCTTACAAAAGTAGTTTTATTATTATTATTATTATTATTTTATTTATTTTATTTTATTTTATTTTATTTTATTTTATTTTATTTTATTTTATTTTATTTTATTTTATTTTATTTTATTTTATTTATTTATTTTATTTTATTTTATTTTATTTATTTTTATTTATTTTAGTGACCTTCATAGGAACAGAAACCCAGGGAAGAAGTGGATCAGGCAGACATTGGAAAGATTTTTTTTTTCCCTCTGGTGGCTGTAATTGCTTCAAAGCACTTCACCAGGATGAAGAAAAGACTCAGATATAAATTTTGCTTTGAGAAGGTTGAACGTTTAAATTAATTCTGCTTACAAAATAGAGACATCAAGGTTTTGCTGAAATACAGTTGTAAACATCAAGGAAAGAGCCCTCAAAGCAGCTTAATCTGTGAGCGCCATTAATAATTTCTGCCCACTTTCTATAACATTCCTCTAAAGAATACTGCAGTGTTTTACTTGAACAGCAAGGGCTTTTTTGTTAACCTTGAGTCTTCGGTACTGAATTAAAACAAAGATACTTGTGGCACAAAGGGGCTGTAAATCCTTCCAATGAAAGTTTAATGGCAGGATTGGACTCTGGAAACTGCAGCTTTACTGCAGTGCAGTGAATGGTATGCAGCACTATAAGAAAAATTCAGAGATGCCTAGTGCGAAACACAGAGCTCTAGCAGCCTTTAATGAATCCAAACAATGTTCGAGGGAGGGAGATTTTGCAGACTGAACAAAAACCTTGAGCATGAATTGAGTAAGAAACAATCAAATGCTTCAGGTCACTTTACAAGGAAAAAGAAAGCTTTTGTTGCATTGCATTTTAGACAAGCAGGTACTTTCAAATACAGAAATCCCACAGGGCTACAACAAGAGTGAATGAACTGTGGAATATTTAGATGTTTTTGGAAACAATAAGTCATCAGTTGGATGACTGGTTTTGACAAACTTAAGGACAAAAGCTTGGTTTATGGACAGAGAATGCCGCATGCTGGCTGTACTGCACACTCAGGAAGACTATTTTACCATCATTATGTCTTTATTTGTATGGATCAAGTGTCACATATACGTGGAGGACTTCATATTCTTGCAAATAGACGTGTTTGGAATTGTTATGGAGATCTCTACAGTCTCGCTGTTACATTTAATTTCTTTATGATTGTCCCATGTAGAATAAGTTGTATTTAAGCAATTTTTGAGGAGCTTCTCGCAGTCCCATTACTTGTAGTTGCAAGCAGTTTACAGCTGTTGCTACATGAAAGCTAATTTCAGCAAGCTATACATACCATCACCCAGTTATGAATCCATGGTCATACTACACGTACATAATATAGCAGGTACTTCAGGATAGCCATGAATCATTTCTGAAGCCTCCCTATAGTTGATGAGACAGAAATGTAGCGTTACAAACTTGCCATGTTGTAGACAGAAAGATACATTATTTTAAAAGACCTCTAGATGTAAAAATTAATTTTTCCCAGGTAAGGGGAAAGACCAACTCAAGATACTTTTTTTTTTTTTTTCCCGCTTGTTTTATATGAACAATATAATTATTATCAATATTTAATATAATATTAATTATTCTGGATAATACAGGAGAATACTTGTAGGGAAATAATATTTTAAGATTGTATTTTCTCTGTAACCACTGGTACCTCCAATGGTAAAGGGAAGCTTGTAGCACCTCAAAACAAAAGTAACAGGGCGCATATATCATACAAGCATAGAAACATAGAATATCCCAAGTTGGAAGAGCCTTATAAGGATCATCTTGTCCAACTCCCAGCACCACACAGGCCTACCCAAAAATTCAGACCATATGACTAAGAGCACAGTCCAAATGCTTCTTAAACTCCGACAGGCTTGGTGTTGTGACTACATCCTGGGGAGCCTGTTCCAGTGCAAGACAACCCTCTCGGTGAAGAACCTCTTCCTGATATCTAGCCTGATGAGACCGACGACCTGGAGGTGGATGTTTCCACCACCAGGCACAGCAATGATGACAACTTGTACTGCACCCCCCACACCCCCACACCCCCCCCCAATCAACCGCTCCATCCTGCCTACCACCCCCTGGGCCGCTCGGGAGCCCATCATCGACAGAAGCTGCCTGCCCAAGTCCCCCCCATATACCGCCTTTCTGGGAAACCTCCCTACTACATGACGGAGGAGTCACAGAATCACAGAATCATAGAAACACAAGGTTGGAAAGGACCTACGAGATCATCTAGTCCAACTGTCTTCCTATCACCAATAATACCCACTAAGCTACTAAATCATATCTCGTAGCACCTTGTCCAGGTGCTTCTTGAACACCACGAGGGATGGTGAGTTCACCACCTCCCTGAGCAGGCCGTTCCAGTGCCTGACCACTCTTTGAGAGAAAACGTTTTTCCTGATATCTAATCTAAATCTTCCCAGGCACAACCTGTGGCCATTTCCTCGAGTTCTATCATTAGTTGTCTGGGAGAAGAGGTGGACCTCCTCCTCATCACAGCCTCCCTTCAGGAAGTTGTAGAGTGCAAAGAGGTCACCCCTGAGCCTCCTCTTCTCCAGACTAAACAACCCCAGCTCCCTCAGCCGCTCCTCATAAGACTTGTGCTCCAGATCCTAATGTTTAGCCTGAACCTCCCCTGTTGCAGTTTGACACCATTCCCTCGGGTCATATCATTGGCCACTAAAGAGAATATGGATCGGCGCCTGCCCCTCCACTCCCCCTCATGAGGAAGCTGTAGACCACAATGACGTCTCCCCTCAGCCTTCTCTTTTCCAGGCTGAACAGGCCAAAGTGACCTCAGCCGCTCCTCGTACATGTTCCCCTCTGGGCCCTTGACCATCTTTGTAGCCCTTCTCTGGACACTCTCCAAGAGTTTCACATCCCTTCTGTACTCTGGTGCCCAGAAGTGCACTCAGTATTCGAGGTGAGGCCGCACCAGCGTAGAGTAGAGCAGGACAATCACTTCTCTCAGCCGACTAGCAATGCCATGCTTGATGCACCCCAGGATACGGCTGGCCCTCCTGGCTGTTAGGGCACACTGCTGGCTTATATTCAGTTTGCTATTAACCACAACGCCCAGATCCTTCTATGCGGGGCTGCTGTCCATATATCGAGAGCATATATGGAGAAACCATTCTTCTATCTACACCACCACATGCAATCTGAAATCTATGTGGTGTACTTTGAGGTCCTACAACTCTCAAAAAGTAAAGGGTTGGTGAGTTTGTTTTTTTTTTTTCGCTTTTTTTTTTTTCCCACCATTTATTAAATTAATAATTTTAAATTAATAATTTCCCTTATCATGAACTGGGCATTATTTCTGTTTGTACCCATGGCAAAAAATATGAAAAATCTGTTAAGTGACAGATTTTGCCATTTGATGTTTCCCTGTAGGTGGACCTTAAACAGTAAAACTGTCATTTTTTTTAATTTATTTTATTTTAACGTCTCTGAGATTCTTTGAGTCTCAATGACTGTCCCACAGAGACAACATCCAGGTACTTATTGTATAATTATAGCTCAGGTAGTGCATCATTTTGATGGCTTTTAACTGACCCGTTGTCACTGTTGTTTAATGAACTGCCAAAGCTAGGTTTGGAGGGCAGGTCAATCCTGTAAAATCACTAGGTGTTAAAGGCACAGCACAAAACACAGTGCTTAAATGTGTTTTACTTTGAAGACAGTTACCAGCAAATAAGTGGTGACAATTAAAATGATTGTTTAATGGCAAATGAGTTATGCTTAAAATGAATACTTAGAAGATGTTTTTGCTAATCCTCCATTTTTTACCTTGCTATTATTTTATTATTATTTTGTTTGTTTGTTTTTTACATTCACAGTCCTCTTAGCCTTTTAAAATATTGTTTCTAGCATGGCTTAGAAATAGGGAAATAATTCGTTACAAAGTAAGCATGAGAAACTACATTTGGGATATAAAAATGACATGAATATATGGCTTTTCATTCCACTATGTGGAAAATTATATGTGAGAGCTTCATTAAGAGGTACATTTAAAGCTTTAGTCTGCTGGCAGTAGTACTATCCTACCGTAATGGAAATTTTATATGCTCAAATGTTCAGCAAATATTCAAATGTTTATATATTCAAATGTTAGGACCATGTTACATCCTTCACAGATATATCAACATAGGGAGAGTGAACAATGTGAGGGGTTGTGTGCTAGCCCTTAACAGATAGTCTGCCAGCTACATGCTTGTGAAGAAGGATTTGAAGATTCATACAGTAGATATGAAAACATGCTCTCAAAGGCATCTATTGGGTTTCTAAAAATTACCCTCTTTTGCGTAGTTAAAATACTCTATTTTTGCCCTCATTCATCCAGCTCTGCCTGGGTTGGAGATGGGAAAGATATAGGTTGGAAAGACGCATCTTTGGTTCCTTTTTAAATTGGAAGAATACTCCTGAGTTATTTTACTGCTGTTGATTCCTTATCATCTGAGTTAATAAAGATATCTAAATTTTACATTCAGTTCAGCTTTCTAAAGGAAGACCTAATTAAATTTACAATGATTAAAATGTGTTTTCAAACAAATTCTGTCTCTGAACTGTTTTATGATTTGCATTTC
Organism: Anser cygnoides; assembly: GCF_040182565.1. Lineage (NCBI taxonomy): Eukaryota > Metazoa > Chordata > Aves > Anseriformes > Anatidae > Anser > Anser cygnoides. The sequence continues at coordinate 136,014,778 of NC_089873.1, forward strand.
TTTTGATGTTTTTGTCTGAAGAAATAAACATTTCCAAGACTAAGTCTGTTGGTCAAATGAAACCGAGTACTTACAGTATGCTTTCTACAATATTTACAATAGCTGACTGAGAGCATGCACCTTGGGACTTGGTGATAAGTGAGGAAAGGAGATAAGAGAAAAAAAAAAAAAAAAAAAGCCATGCTTGTGTACCTTTCATACCAGTGCTTCAGGCAGGAGTACCTACATCACTATTATTATTGTGACAACTTGAAAAATCGGTGTAAGCATGAAGAAGGTCTACAGAGTTTGTTATTTTTTTTTTGTTGGTGGTGGTCGTGTTTTTTGTTTTGTTTTGTTTGTTTGTTTATTTGTTTAATATGTAGTAAAAAGAAAATAAAGAAATTAAATTATCAATGGGCCTTTCAGTGTCTTAGAGACAGGCTCAGTGTGTAACTATTGAGACATTTTACTCTCTGATGAAGTCAGAGAATGATACCAAAAAAAATGAAACACTTTAAATGCATTAATGTAACAGTTCCATTATGCTGACTAATAGCTAATGCTTTGCAAAAGCACATAAAAGATGAATGGCCTTTTAACATGCCATGTGGAACTTTGAATAAAAGAAAATTTCCTAACTTTTCTTGACATTTTTCCAGCGCCAATATCACCAGGTATGAAATACTCAGTTCCCTCATTTGTCCTATAGGTCATCAAATAATTCACCTTGTGAATAGGAATGTGTGTTACTCTTCAGTCAGCATTCATTGTAGACTCATTTAAGCTTGAGAAAAAATCAATGCTTTGAATGTACATTTGTAGCCCATGAGGTGTGAATTAAATGAAAATAAACAGCAACATGTTAAATTGAGCAAAAGCAGTGTAGATTGAAAGTGGGGGAAAGAAAATGATAAGTGAAATCAGATGATTCTGCATGTTAATAAAAATACTTTAGACACGACAAGAAAGACCACAATATATATTGCACAAGCATTTAATAATGGGGGCATTTTTTGATAGAGAATGTGTTTAAACTGGATCCTGTAAATTATGGAAATAAATAATCAGAGAAAAAAATGAGAAATAACCATCAATTTTGTTCTAGCAATAGGATAAATAAAATAAAATAAAATAAAATAAAAAAGTAAAATTAAATTAAATTAAATTAAATAAATAAAACACTGTCAGCTAGTGGGATTGGGAACCATTATCCATTATGAGATCCATTAACTGAAGAAGTTCAGAACTGAAAACATATTGGTCAGATTATATTTCTATCATAATGATTAGAATGGATTTTTAAAGGAGGATATTTCAGCAGTCTTTTTTCTGTGCCTTCTTGAAGTTAAACCTCAAGAATATCCATAAACTCCAGTGATGTTATAAGCTGGAAAAAAAAAAAAAAAGAGTGAAAAAGGAAATCTGTAATTAAAGTAGCGGATCAAATGTTTTGTGAAACACATAACTGTTTAGTAGAAATGATTACATCTATATTTTATGTTTATAATACTGGAAAAGTATTTATAGTAGGACACTGGAAAAATATTTATAAGAAGATAAACTTTCCAACATCACAAGGAAAAGACTTAATGTGTCATAAGTTGTAACCTTATGATTTTATCACCAGTGAGCATAGAAGGGCCAAGGAAAGTAAAAACCTTCTTATAATGTATAATTTTGGTAAATTAGCATAGGTCTGTAAAAGATCCATTCATTAGTAGATTCTTTGTCTAGGACTGCATTTAGTCATTTAATTTTCTTTTGGAAAAAAAAAAGATCTACACATTCTCCAAAATCAGTGACAGTATTTAGACCATCGGTTCAGTTATTAAGTGATCACTCTAGACTTGATGCCAAAAGTACAATTCTGATACCCTAAGAAAAACAATGACCTGTCTTTAGGACTAGCTGACCCTCTTTTATTTTTTTATTTTTTAACCTTTCTTTTTTTCTGTGCCTTGTTTCAATGGACTTTATGCCCATGTACAGCCATGTAAAAAAATACTGAAATACAGCATTATCCTCACATATCTGTAAATTTCTCTCTTGTGTTTGAAGGAGGCTTCTCTCTCATGTCTGAAGAAGGATGCAGTAGAATTTGCTATTCCTAATAGATACAGTTAAAAAGAAGACATAGAGATGCTGAATAGAAGAGAGGGAAAGAAGTGGAGGTGTTTATTTACATGTTTTGTAGGCTGTAGGAAAAGAGAATGTCAATTTCAAAAACTTTTATTTGCTAAAATCATCATCTCCTGTCATGTTTATAGGTCCATTAAAATATAATCTAAACACTTTGGTACTTTAAATTTAAACACAGGTAAACTTTCCATTACCTTCAACAGGGCCAGGATTCCTCCATCCCCTCTTTCACCTCCACCTGGGGAAGGAGAAGGGGAAAAGGATTAGTCCAGTCAGCTGGACTGCTCAGCTTCTTCATCTCCTACTACAGTGTATGAAGTATAACTCATTTGTGTGAGCTAGCTTATGTCTTTTATAGGATCCTTCCTAGAGTCTTTTGTGCTGTGAATCAGAACAGCAAGTGGGGAGAACACAAGGGGGGTTTTGTGCTGTAGCTCTTCTGGGATTTTGAGTTTCTGGAAAAAAAAAAAAAAGTTTTGCATTTTAATAAACTTGTTGATTTTTTGTTTGTTTTAAAATGTATGCGTTGAGCCTGAAGGTAGATATATTGTACTGGAAAAATATTTTCCTCTCTACATTTGCCAAATCCTTCAGTCTGCTCTTTAAGAACAGAAGAAATACATTTCTTTCCCTCTTGAATGCATGATACAATTCCTCAAACTAACACCATATTAAAATCTACTCCCTCACTGCTTGAAAATGGATATTAATCTTCTAGTTTCGGCCAGGATGAACAATTACTAAGAAACTAACTTCTATTTTTTTCAGAATTTACAGGATTTGTCTAATTTTTACTCTGTAAAATATCATCAAATAATGTAAAATAATTAAAAAACAGCCACAGTTCTAGAATTCTTAATTTATATGTTATTGAGATGGGAAAGATTTGATACACGGTAATATGGGGGGAAAAAAATCCCACAAACATAAGTAAAACAAAGTACTAAAATTTTATAGAAAAAAAAAATTTCAAAAAAAAAAAAAGATTAATTCTTTCAAGTAAAGAGGTGAATGCAGGAATCATAAGATTATTAAACCCAATTAGCATGTTATTCGAAGAATAGTTAAGGAATAGCTAGTAGTTAATGAGTAACAAAGGAACACTAAACTAGGCAATCATGCTCAAGAGCTTTTGAAAACTGAAAAGGAAAAAAAAAAAAAAAAGGCTTTAAAATCAGTAGCAGTGAGCCTTGGTATTCCCAGGACATATATGACAGTATATTGGAAGAAAAGGAAAATATTAAAATCATTTTCACACAAAATAAAATAATGCATATGGGAATGGAAAGGAGAATGGACGGTTCTCAGAGTAATGCACATAAAGTGAATCCTATACTCTCAGTATAATTTATCACAAAGTCCCAGAAAATATGCTTTACTACTATAGAAGATTCAAACTCATGCAGAACAAAATATTACACTATGATTGTTGTTTTAAATCCTGTATTTGTCCATGCCCAGACAAAGTCATATTTATCGTGTTTAACAAAATTATGAACATACATGTACACCAACCGTATTTAAATGCCTTTGAGTCCATATGTTTGCTGTTATTATAAAATGTTTTGAAATGAAAAAAAAAATAGGAAAAGCGTTATTTCAATTAAATATTTGGATTAACAATTTTAAAATTATCTCTGTGCTACTGTACCGTGCTACTCTTATCTCTACTGCTACTTAACTACTATAAAACTTGTTGACAGGTAACATAAGTTCATCCCTAGAAGCTGGGATAGAATTAAGACTCACTGTTCTAAGTCCATTAAGTATAGATATTTAGTAGTACTGAGCACAAGGCAGTTATCTCTTAATGCAAATGATGGAATGATTTGTGACATAAAAATAGTTCAAAGGCTTTTTCCAAGAGTAGGTCTCTGAACAAAGGGGTATTAACAGCTCAGTAAAGGAACAGAAAGACAAATTGTACCCCTTTACACGTATTAGCCTTACTACTTCACATTTTGAAGTTTTTAAGGTCATATACAGCTGGTATAAATTCTCATGGTCACATGGATTTCCAACATTGCTACAGAGATTAGATGCTTATATTTATTGCTTGCAGCAGTGGAAGTAGTGGTACCTTAATGTCAAATCTTGAGAAGACTTGAAACTACACCTTTACTAACTATGGGGGAAGATAATTAGTACCTCTCTAAGACTGCTTTGGAGTATGAGACTGACTCACAGAACTCCAGATGAGCTTTTGGGAGCTGAACACATCCCTTTTTCTGTTTTTATGTAAAGAAATATTACAGTGTCTGTATAGTAAATATATTTGTTTCTTTTGTTTATATATTAGCATCTGTTGTAAATTTGGGGAAGTATTTCTTCTGTTTTTAGGTTAAGTATAGGATATAAGGATATAAGGATATAAGCATAGGATTAATTAAAAGACAGAGGTTTTTATTGTTGTTGTTGTTGCTATTTTTAAATAACTGTAATATTGCTTGTTTTTATTTTTGTAGAGATCCAAACCAGCCTGTTCCACAAGACACAAAGTTCATCCACACAAAACCCAACCGCTTTGAAGAAGTAGCCTGGTCCAAATACAATCCTAAAGATCAGCTTTATCTCCATATTGGCCTGAAACCCCGAGTTCGTGATCACTACCGAGCAACAAAAGTTGCTTTTTGGTTGGAGCTTGTTCCACACCTTCACAACCTGAATGAAATATTTCAATATGTTTCCACAACAACTAAAGTCCCCCCTCCTGACATGACATCATTTCCTTATGTTACCCGACGTTCTCCTGGTAAATTGTGGCCAGCTACCAAACGCCCAGCAATGACACCTGCCAACAACCCCAAACATTCCAAAGACACCCATAAAACAGCTCCTGAGGATACAACAGTTCTGATAGAAAACAAGCGAGATTACTCCACAGAGTTGAGTGTCACCATTGCTGTGGGGGCGTCCTTGCTGTTCCTCAATATTTTAGCTTTTGCTGCATTATATTACAAGAAGGACAAGCGGCGTCACGAGACTCACAGGCGCCCTAGTCCCCAGAGGAACACAACCAATGATATTGCGCACATACAAAATGAAGAGATCATGTCCTTGCAGATGAAACAGCTGGAACATGACCATGAGTGTGAATCACTGCAGGCCCATGACACGCTGAGATTAACCTGCCCACCTGATTACACACTCACTTTGAGAAGGTCCCCAGATGACATCCCACTCATGACTCCCAACACCATAACCATGATCCCAAATACATTAACAGGAATGCAGCCTTTGCATACTTTCAACACGTTCAGTGGAGGACAAAACAGTACGAATTTGCCCCATGGACATTCGACCACTAGGGTATAGCTCAGCCCTTCCACTATACCCTCACAAGCCACCTGGAAGAAAGAAAATAAATAAATGGAAGAAGAAAAAGTTATAATACCATCCATTGAACAACTTGTCCAAATATAAAGTAAAAAAAAAAAAAAACAAGAGTAAAAGAGAAGGACAGTCATTATTTTCTTACTGATCCTTCCCACAGAAACTCTCTGATATTAAAGATCAAGTACAAACCCTGTGAAATGTGAAAAGTGTACATTGCTGTTACGATACTGCTTTAAGATCTCAACCCCTTTAATTGAAAGTTGAGTCCAGAAGAAATCACTTAAAATGGTGTTTTGAGTGTAACAAGCAGAGTCTTCTGGAACACAGAGCCAGTGACTGTACAGGTGTTTGTTCTTTTTTTTTTTTTTAATAAATAAAATAATAATAAAAAAATCTTTATGTGCCATACCATGAATGGCCCTTGTTAAAACAAAGACATCACCATGGGCTTTTTCCCAGCATATGAAGCTGTAATCCAGATGGGGGAAATAAATAGAATTTTATTCTTAAAAACAAAAATTAAAAAAAAAAAAGAGGAGGACTGACTATGCAGTAAAATACGTATAGTTCTGTGCAAAGAGATGACTTGCCAGCCTGAACTATATTTAAAGAAACTTTGTAAAAATGTACATAGCTGTGAGTTTAAAAACAACAAAAAAGAAGCTTTTATCGATGTCTTCAGTTTGAAAAGAGCTTTTAGAAAGATTGTGCATTCAGTTGTGACCTATGTGTATATACATTAGTCATATCACCTCTGTTTCCTCCAGGCCAAAGGAGGATTTACTTCTTAATTACTAGTAGTAAACTAAAATCATGCGGTTTTTCTAACATGTTTCATTTATATGAGGCCATGGTGTCATGCAGAGGATACAGTTGTCTGTGTGACCTGCATATTTTCTCCTACAGGTTACACTAGTGCATGTTAAAATATTCATAGGAGATTTTTGCTTTTTTTCTGAAACATTTTATATATATATATATATAATTTAATTTTGTGTTAGCCTTTATTAAATTGCAACACAGCAATGGATCAGAAAATGGAAAAAAAGATATGAAAAAAAAAAAACACATTACTATAATAAGCTTGTTGAACTGAACCAAGAGACATCCAATAATGTATATACAAAGAGTCCAGTTTGTAGTTCTCGGTTATTGTGGTACATTAGGAAGAGTTTTGTGCCCTGACAATATCTAAGAAAGCTTATGTTTTGGTCAACTTTTTCTGAGGAAAACTAATTCTATATTCACCAGCAGTTGCAGAAGGGTCTCAGCTGAGAGAGCACCTTCTCAGCTTTACTAAACAAACAAACAAACAAACAAAACAACAACAACAACAACAAAATGAAAGTGGGGAAATGGTGACTTGGATGGATAGCTGTTTTTTAAAGTTTTCAGAAAGAGTTCAGAAATTATCATGGTTTAGAGAACTTCTCTGCCTGGCTTTGTCCTTGAGAGGAGTACATACCTATCAGAAAATACTTTGCTGCTTTGTTACACAGCAATCACATAGTTGGTGAATATGATGGAGACAGAAGCAGAGAATTCATCAGATGTCTTGCAACTGAATGTAACCAAAAATTCCAGATAATATCAGTCAGGAAAGGCAAAATTCTTAGCTGATTTTTCCCTTTTTCCCTTCCTTCACTGGAAAACTAAGATCCAAGCAGAGCTACCAAACAAGAAATTTAGGAGTTTGATTCAAACAACTGATTTGAATGTGAAAAGCTAAAAATAAGTTCTCACAGATGAAGATCACTTTGTATTTTAGAACGTTACTGCATCAAGAGATTGTAACCAAAGATATTTGAACAAAATTGGTCTGCACTTGAACATGATTATCCCAGATGTATTTTGTATTATAAATTCATGACTAAGCTGCATCAATACCATATGTCCCATAAGAATCTAACACAGGATGCCTTGTACCTCTTTTTGTTTTCTATACTTTTTTTTTTTTCCTAATAAGACATCTTGGAATAGTCACTTCAACAAAAAAAGTTGAAGACCGAGGCCTATTCATCTGAATGACTCCTTGTCGTAGCAGGCAGTAAAACATTCTGAAGGAAAGAAATAAAAAGAAAGAAATAAAAAGAAAGTTAATGACACTATAAAAACACAACATGTGGATTGTATAATCCCTTATATGTAATAAATGCACCATACACCTGACCTGGATACGTAGGTTGGAATGTGGTGAAGCAACAAGCCCAAAGTACAAGTAGTAGCAAATGGAAAACCATCTTTTTCACTGATCCATCACATAATGTTGATTAATGCTGTCTGTATACCAGGCCATTTCCACCACCTATGTAATGCCTCAGCTGAGATGCAGCAGCTCGTAACTCTTAAGAAAAAAAAAAAAAAGTGAAAAAAAAAGAAAAAAAAAGAAAAAAAAAGAAAAATGAAAAGAAAAATGGTAATGATGCTTGGCATCATAATCAGTTGGGTATGTTTGTAATGTGAATTACAGTATTTGTTTAGTACTTCCAATTGTCTTCTGCTAGCAATATGTACAGTACTGTGTCAGGCTTGTGACATTTGGGTTAAAAAAAAAAAAAAAGTTCCTGTAAGTGAATGATTTTAGCTTTTAAAAGTAATTATAATCAAGTTGATTTAATAATTTAATACATCTGGAATGATGTATGATTTATAGAGGGAACAGATTTATAGGGTCTTCATAGAATTCTATAATAATGATAACAAAATATACTTTACAAACTGTAAAAGAAAAACAAAAATACTTTCCCAGGCTTATATTCTTGACCTTAAGAGGCACGCAGGGTTTAATGGTTTCTTCTGTTATTGTTTTGCGATTTTTTGTTTTTTGCCTTAAGTAATGATAGAAGATATATATGGCTGGACACATATGTATAAACTTTTCAGCAGCATTTTTAATAATAAAATATCACAGTATTTTCTAATGCTTTGTGCAAAGAACTACTTGTTCATCTTTTTTTTTTTTTTTTTTTTGTAGAAAGTCTTTCGGAGGTATGTTTTCCGCCACATCTCCTCTTCATTATCTAATGTAAATGATGTCTTGATACACAGTACAGAAATATTAAAATAACAGAGGTTGCACTTTTAAGTTAGCTTTGAGTTTTCATGTCTTTTGTAGTTCTATAAGCCTACCAGTAAAAAGAAAGAAACTCTGACTATGACGATATAAGAGAATAAGCTCCATATAGTTATTACCTGTATGCACTGCAACTCCCACTGAAGTAATAGTTTAATTGTTCTTTTAGTATTTTCTATAGCACTGAAAAAAAGCTTAGGTAAGCAGCTTCCCATAGTGGTGTATAGCTTAGCAGCTGAAAAATGTTACCTTCCAAACTAAAGTTTAAAATAATTCAGAAAAATTAATGCTTTTAGCCTCCTCAAGGAAATATACTTTAATTTAGTATTTAAAATTCAGATAAATTACTTTATTTTATTTTTTTTTAAGAAAAAATATGTAGGAGTAGCAATATAAGCTACTCGTATATATTTAGAGGATTTACATATATTGCAGGTATGCCAATATCATTTTTCTTTTTAAAGTTGAGTAAGCAAATATATTTTTTTCTTTTATGCTGTTAAATTCCTTTTATCAGACAGGTTTCTCTTCACTGGAAAGGTACATAGATATTTTAGCAACGTTTGCTGGATATTGTTTGCTTTCTGTAATTATTCTGTTGAATAGAGGTACTAACAATAAGGTTTGATGAATTTTGAGTATATTATTGAAGAGTATTTGCAAAAAGCAAATTCTGAATGATTCATACCAGATTTTTGATATGAAAAATCAAGCTTCTGAGATAGAAACATATTATGTGCCTACTGACCTAATCAAGCAGCTTGAATTTTGAATATTCAATTTGTATATAAAGCTTTTGCAAATAAACTGCAGATTTAGAATTGTTCAGCAAATATGTTTAATTACAAGTAATCTCTGAAATTTCACAGCTTGTTTTGAGATAATTCATACACAAGAAAAGAGGCTATAATTGTGTCATTTCTGTGAATTGTTCACCTTAAATTGCTGGGTGAACTCAATAAATAACCTTTTTTTTTTTTTTCTTTTCAGTTAATGAATTTCACATTAAAAAAAAAAAAGCTTCAGAAGTTTCTTCACGCTAACTAAATATTGTGTTGTTTTCTTTCTTTACTGTCTGAAATATAAATCTGCAGATTAGTATGTTCCTATTTACACTTAAAAGTATGACAATTTAATGGTATTTAATATCACATAAAAAATCATACAAAAGAATACCATGACAATTATGTGCTTGTTTCAGATTTGTAGTTTTGCATCTGTATTATTTAATTATTGTCAACTGTTTCTCGTATTTTCATCTACAGCTGTTTGACATCACAAACCTCATCAACCTGAATCTCTCCAGAAGCCATTAGCAGCTGGTAAAACCTGGGATTTTCATCCCACTAGAAATTATGATATTATGTATTTAATATCATAATATTTTAAAATATTTCTCAGCATCTCACATTAGACTGACAAGTAAGGTATTGACCTTTTATGAATGCAAATGAAAAGGAAGGGTTTTGGAAATGTCTAAATATCTTGCTTGAGCTGTAGAATAATAAACAACATTTCACTTTGGGATGCAGTTTTGATTCAAACCATTTTGTTTGGTGTTCAGCTGTGGCCACCAAGGCTCTCACTCTGTCTTCTAATAGTTGTGTTTTTTAAGGAAGTTATGCTTTTATAGTCTTTTATGGCCTACACAAACTAGTTTATCCAAATTTTTCTGTGGTAAAGAAGCCCAAGCCACTCAGAGATTACATGGATACAAAACAGTCATAAAATCAAATCAGAGAAAGAATTTTGTTGTAAGCCAAATGACCTGACACTTCCCTGAGATAAAGTGGTAATTAAGGAGAACATGCATTAGTATTGCAACAACTGAAATGTAAAATAAGCTTTTAATACAGCAGGTACATTCAATCTATTTATTTATTTATTTATTTGTTTATTTAAATTGAAGGTTGACAAATGTTTATAACATCTACATATTCCCAATTTCCTTTTCTGCCCCTTTCCCATAAAAACAACAACACCTTACCAGCCAGTTCTAGTCATTTCTGAAATATCCACTTATGTAAATGGGAAATTAAACTAATGTTATCTTTTTCTTTTCCCTACTACATGTGGCTCTCAAATACTGAAAGCATAAAAAGTTCTTCCTCTACTACCTCTTTTCAGGGACTATAGTTTATCCAAACACTTCAGAGTAGTCCCATTCCCCAAATTCCAGGTTTAATTAAAAAGGCTAGAGTCAGAACAGGCATATACAGGCTTAGACTAGAGAGCAGAGTTATGTTTCTCTCCAACAGCAAAACATGGCACAAAAAAATATTGTGAACTTTATTTATGCTTTATTTAAAAAAAAAAAAAGTAATAAAAAAAAAAAGTAATAATCTTTTCCAGAGACCACTTTTCCTTCCCTCAGCTTGCGATGTATGATGTAACACTTTTTGTTCTATCTAACTAAAGTTTCATGTCATCCCATATCTTTTATCATGAATTCATCAGATACTTCCCTCAGAGGTACAGATATGTTTCCATGATGTTTTTTGCTGTCACATCAGTTATGTTTGTCACCAGATTTGTTCCGTTCTGTGCTGTATGACTAAGAGAGTATTTTTTCATTTGTCATTTTCCTTGCTCTGTTTTAGGTGTCCAAAATGTTCCAGTAAAGGAATATTTGCATAACAATATATATAATCCTTGAAATGCCTCAATCTGTATGGATGTCTGTACTTTATGTCAGCCCAAGAGTTGTGGTTTGACATGGTGTATGTATTTCTTAGTGGGAAACGTCAGCTTGAAGCCAGGTCGTCCTGTTACTCTGCTGTTTAGATCATTGCTATTATTCATTGTCAGCATTGTTTTTTTCCTATATTGATCTTGAATCAAGGATTAGTTAAATTAGTCTGTCATCCTCTCGCCCAGCAAGATTTCTTAAATTAAGCTGCATCATCAGAACATAAAAAATCTTTCTAAAACATTTATATTTCTTAAATCTTTTATAAAATATCTCCCATCAGAGCAAACTAATAGGTGTCAGGCACAGATAGCCTTGTATGACAAGAATTCATGGTGTAAGTGGGTACTGGCTCCCACTTGGTGAAGAGACTTGTTTCACGTATCTGTGGAAATAAATATAGTTATCATTAACATGATTTACAATGTCATTACATTGCATCAAATTAAACAAGACCTTAAGGTAAAACTCATAGAAACTGCAAATACAGAGGACCACACTCTCATATCCTGCATTAGTGGTTATTTTGTAAAGGCAACAACATGCAATTTGATTGAGAGAAGTTGCATGACTGTTTAGTACACTTCAGTTACTGGATATCGAACTTCAGAAGCTAAAGTGGAATTTGTATATTTTAGGAAAAGAAGATGATATTACAAAAACATTTTTAATAGAGTTTGTGCTTTAAAGACTGCCTATAAGCAGTAGCAAAGAAATTGCAGGAAGAACAGTTTAAAATAAATAGGAATCAAATGAACATTGTTTCTAAATGAATGTGTCAGGCAGAAATACAATATGATATAATATGGTAAGATATGATCTTAGTGTGATGGATTTCTATGTGGAAGGTCAACAGAAAAAAAATACTCACTCAAAGGATACATTTTCACAGGGACTAGTCAAATGAAATCAGTACAGATGAGATTATAATGGGATTTTGACAGAGACATTGTATCATAATGCTATACCATATGGGTTTAGATACATTAAACATAATCTATAGTGCTCATCTCGTTATTGAGAAGTATAAAAATTAGATCCCAATATGCCCTACATTTGCCAGGCAATAGTGTTGCAATGGTAGATAATACAGCAAAGCGGTATGTGCAGTTGTGTCAGGAAATGACAAAATAAACTTTCAAATCACTTTATTCCAAGCAAGGCAATGTACCAGACTCAATAAAGAGGTAATAATGAAAGAAGCAAGGTACGGGTCCTGTCTGGAGAGCCATCCTCTATGTAGGGGCTAACAGAGGAGGATTATGCTCCAAATCTACTTTTCTTCTCACTTTCCTTATGTTGAGGAAGGTCCCTGGAACAGGCTGTGTTCCAGTAACCATTTGCCCTTTCACCATCAAAAAATGGTGTTTGTATTTATTAGAGGTCCCTCTAAGCTGAAACTGGGATCAAGAAACAAAGAATAGTAACTGGTTGCTGTTTACCAGCAATTTTTTTCTTCTCTCAGCAAAGGACAATGAGGAAGAAGTAGGGATAGAGGAACAATGTGCTACCAGTTTTTCCCAGGACACAGAGAGAACCAGCCAAGCTCCTCACTCTGTTTGTAGAAGAGCTGCCAAATGCAAGAAAAGCCTATGGAGGCACTCAAGGAGTGACCAGTGAGAGAGCTGCTGGACAACAGTAACTCATGGGATTGGTTTGTGAGACTTTAATGGCTATCTCTTCTCTGTTACAATAAGCTATTGACAAAATTTTGTACTTTCCCTAGACTGTAGATTTTGCACCATTAATTTAGCAGAAAGTCAGTAATAGTTTGATTCAAATGAATCAAATTAAAAATTTCATTATCAAAACTTAGAGCTCCAGAATGTGTGAGAGCAGCATTAATCAGGGTTGCTGGAATCTTATCTAACTGCAGATATGTCATTACATTTCCAAATCAGACACTTAAAATCGGAGAGGTCTGATGGGGGCACTGTGATAACTGACCAAGTGAACATGCATATAGCTAAAATATGTTGTTTCATGTGCAACAGCTCTCTAAATTATTGCTTCAATACACAGTAAGTATAAAGTTAGTTACCTTTTCTCGCTGAGTCTGTGGGATATGAAGTAATATTTGCTAAGAACACATGGAATAACTGCCAGCAGCTCTCAGACCTGCAACAGACAGATAAAGAAAACCAAACATGCTAATTTCTGGAACTTTGAGCAGCTGGAACCTCTTTTAGGAACCTGGTCTTCTTCAGCTTCTGCTACCAACACACCATCTAGATCATGTGTGTAAAGGCTTTTGCTGTGGAGGACAGTTTGTTCCTCTAGATGGCTGCCATCTATCTAGGGACTAACACAGGCTGAAAACAGAAAAAAAAAAGCCCTCTTTGGGGTGGTAATAATATCTGAATGACTGCACTGGCAGAGCTGGTTTACAAACAACTTCCTTGGCATTCAGCAGTTTACTAGAAGATGAAAAATAAATGTAAAACTATTTTCAATAAGCACCTTGTGAGAAATAACACCAACCACTAAACAGAAAACACAGACCATTTATATTAATAAGATCACTGCATTTTAAAGTAATTCAGCAATTTCCATAAATTTTTATGGATCTGGAATATCACACTTAAGAATATGGAGCCTGCAAGTAATCCTGAAGGAGTTGGTAAACATGAAAAATTCCAGTTTGTGCTTTTATACTAAACTGACCATACATACTCTTCTGCTTTGAACTCAAGATCTGGTCATATCTTGATTTGTCTCCTGTAATTACACGTTTTTGATGCCTTCTTGCACAGTATAGAGGTTTGAACACTGAAACTTGTAGAATTTTATTGCCATCTCTACTCTTCTCAAAAATAGAGAAATTAACCACAGGACAATTCAAACATTTTTTTCATTTCAATGATTGTTTGAAGGATACAGTAAAGTTGTTTGAGAGACTCAGTGGCATACATCTTTTTACCACTGTCAAATTCATACTGATTTTTATCACTACAAGCCAATTATTTCAAATTTTCCTAATATTACTTTTATGAGCAAGGAGGATGACACTGTCCCTTTTAACTTCACAGGAAGAGATGATTTAGGTCTGAAGTAGTTGACTAATTATTACCTTCTCTCTATATATATACTTTCAGCTGTTAAGAAAATAGAATGTAGGAAATAGTACTTTTCTCCTTCTTGATGGGGCATGACATTTGTTAAGACTGTGATTTTTTTTTATTATTATTATTTTTTATTTTTTTTCCTCAGGAAGAATTTAGAAACCTATAACACAAATGGAAAAAAAAAAAAAAAAAGGCAAACTGATTTGCATTTGCAAACTACAAAAACTCTTTTTTTTTAGTGAAAAAAAAAAAATGTAATGAAAAATACACAAAACTGTATTGCTTTTACTTCTGGGATCATTATATGCTTCCACAAATTTAGCAATTGATTTCTGAGCAGTTTCTGTGTTGTAAAATTTGAAACATGAAAATATGAAAGTTATTTCGTTTTATAAGATACACTATTTGGACAAAGAAGGCTTTTGGTAGATATGCCATTTCAATTTTTTTAATAGGCAATCCGATGATTTATAAAATAGAGAACCTTAGTTGGCACTCCTTCTCGTTTTTTTTTTTTTAATTTATTATTATTATTATATTTTATATAGAAGTCTACATATTTAGATATCTGACGCATGTTTCTGCATCTATCTCTACATACAGATATAATTATGACATATACATGTACATGGTTATTATTTGCTTCCTGGCTGCCAGTTTTCAGCGTAAGAATATAAAACTTACTTTCAATTACTTATGACCACAGGATATGAAAAATACCAATTAATTTCACAGGGATTTTGGAACTCGTCTTTTTAAATGATATTTTTTTTTTTCCATAGATGTACACAAGCTTTTCTTCAGACTGACACACAGATATAACTGAGGGGAAGGTGAGAAGATAACTTAGATTGTCTATTTTCACCAAGTTAGTGAAAATAACTCCTCAGCTGTCAGAATTCTGTTGCAGAATCTAGTCCACAGTTGTTCCTCAGAGAAAGAGAAAGAATACCATTCATCCACGGAAAAATGAGGTTATGGGTAAAAGTGAGTGATACAGAATGGACATAACCAAGTCAGGAGGATGGCAGGAGCTACAGAAGAAAAGGGGCTGTAAACCACAGACACATGACGAGAAATTGGGAAGTGATCTGAGCCTGCTTCAACTGAACTCACAGGGAGTTCAGAAGAAAAGTATACACCAGAAAGCAGGAAGAGAGAAGAAACAGGAAGCCCATAATACTAAGAATAAAAATTCAGAAGACAGTACATATGACAAAGAAGTAATATTGGACTGTTGAGGTGTGTTTACATTAGTATTTTGTTTCAGGAGCATATTGAAAGCAAATCTCCCAATTCCCATTTATCAAACTTTCCTCACAAATTAAACTTTGGATCCTATTAAAAGCAGTCTTGGAGCAGATGAGTTGGATTCATTTTGCATGAAGTTACCTATTGAGCCATATGATCTACGAGTGCACCTCATGCTTCTAAGCAAATGCCTGAGATCTTGAAATTTTTGTTTTCGATGCAAAACAAATGATTTTCTGACACTTCCCCACAGCCCTGGCGCCAGTCTTTGTCATTTTTGTATTTAATGGGCCACCAGTTTAGGAATATTGGTTGTTGTTTTATGTTAGACATTGGAAATATCTATCATAAAATGATAGACATTTCCCACTATGTCACGGCTACTTCATCCTGCTGTCTAAGTTCATCTAGTGGTACACTGCCATTGATTTCAACTGCAAAGTGCCTCCTAAACTGCTGAGTCCTAAAACCATTTGCAAAACACGTACTTGTCTTGAAATTCTGCTCAACCCTATGAAAAAAAGGTTGACTGTTGACTTTGCACAGCACATTACACTGACAAAAAGATATTACTTTTCCTTTTTCTTTAAATATAGCAGGCACGCAACTAATAAAAAATCTAATTCTGCTCCTGGTGGTATAAAGATTCAACAGTGCACTGGAATTTACTTGTTGCCTACTTTTTGAACCCCAAACCTTTTGTTAAATATGTTAGTGGTAAAACATATCCCCTTTCTATTACTCTGTATGTTCCTAACACTAACCTAAAAAGCCAGTCACGCAACGATGTTCTAAATGGAAATATGCAACAAAATTATTATTATTATTATTATTATTATTAATTATTATTATTATATGCAACATTATAATATTAATAATAAAAAAGCTTCAGAACTTTAGAGTTTATATATATATATATTATTTTAAGGTCTAATTTTAATATAATCTTTTTGCATTATCAAATCCAGTCACTGACTAGCATGCATTTCTTGTGTTATTCCACTCATTTTGGCAATTTTTATTATGAGATTTTGGGAAGATTAATTATGAATTTCACTGTTAGGCTTCAGTATTCCACCTTGTTTATAACTTCTAAGTAAATATTACAGCCAGAAACAACAGATTTTTCACTACACTGTGCAAAAGGAACATATAGTTATATATAATGGTTTATTCTCTGTTTCAGACAAAGTGAGCATTCTAGTATCAAAGCTGGGCTTTATATCGTTTTATTATATTCTAGTTATAAACCCTGGTGTTAACTAAGAACGCAGGGTTCTAAGGGACGGAGAACACTGCTTCCTTTACTTCTATTACAATTCTGTGATCAGGTCAACAGGACAGAACTCCTAGGGTGTCTCATAATCTACTGCAAAGCCTACATTTTAAGATTTTCTCAGTTTAAAAGCATTTAAAACATGTATTTTCTATTCATAAATTAACTTGCAACATTTTTTTTTTAATCTTAACAAAACCTCCACAACATTTACATGTTTATAAAAGACAAAACTATAAAAGACATTCTATTCTTGTAGAAAACAAAACTTACATCTATTGCTGAGTGTGATTCGCATCATGTGCTAGCTGCCTATCTAAATACATATTTTCTACTGTCTTCAGAAGTAAAAATTAACATTTTAAAAATAGATTCTCTGTCTTGAATAAGATAGAGATTATTTGATTAAATTCAAAGTTTGTAAATATGGTACTTTAAATCCCATTTTATTTCTCCCTTCATCTACTGAATAATCATTAGCTTAAACTTTTACATGCTTTCAAGATTTCCCATGAATGTGAAATCTTTAGAACAAAGAATTGATATAAAACCACCCATAAGTTTGAAGAATCAAAGTAAAACAGCTGTTTACCTAGTAACTCTTTATCATGTTCTACATTCCTGATGAAATTGCATTAATTAAAAAAAAAATAATAATCCATTGACATTTGATAGAAAAAGTAATTTTAGCCTAAAGTATTTTATTTTAGCCAAAATTGCTGTATTAAAAATGCAAGTGTGAATGAAGGAGTCAGAACCTCTGACAACCTCAATTAAGCAAAATGTCCTAATTTATTTTTGTCAAACCTGTGTCTCCATGAAAAAAAATAGGATTACAGGGGCTAAAAATGCAATTGCATAAAATAATTTAAAATGAAACAACAAAACAAACTAGGGATATCTTCAAATCTGAGGAAAATATTTTCTTTTCCTTACTGGGTAGTGGAAGTAATTAAAGTTGATCACTGCTTAGTTCTGAATGTCTGAATCTCAAGTGCATACATAAGATTTACCACAACGTTTTAATCAGATTAATTTTCTCAAAATCTTTTTTCAAAAAGAAGGTTTGACCTTCAAATGGCAAATTGTTTCTGCTGTGGAGATTATTTTCTGCAGTCATTTAAACCTTTCTGTGATATCTGTAGCTCCTCTGAACACATTAAACATAGAATAAGAAACCAAAATATCTACAATGACCATATATATATTATATATACTCTAACGAAAAACTGGTATTTAGTTAATTGGAAGAAAAAGAAACCTATTTAGTTATTATAAGTCATTCCAGGCATATCATAACTTCTGTATATGGATGTCAAAATATTTTAGGTCTGCTTTTCATAACCCAATGTCCTATCACAATAAGATAATCTGAAATGATCAAAGCTACTTACCTTTTAATAATTATAAAGGAGAAGCAGATAATTTCTTTGTTGTTGTTTTAAAGGAAGCAGTGCAAACAGAATCTTTATAAACTCAAAGTGTAGTCTGCAAACTGTAAATAGAAAAACATTCTCAACAAATGTCCATAAATTTATGTTCCCACTTGTATACATGCATATATATATTTATATATATAATTTGCTTTTGAAACATTTGGAAAATGCAGGTATTCTTTAATTCTCTTTTAATTCTCTCTCTTCTTATTAATACCTCTTTTCCATGACACTTAATATCAACAACTTAGATGATCTGCACACTTAAATAGATGACATGTAAATACTTCAGGGCACAACTGTTTGCAGTTTTAGGAAATATAGATAATAGGAAAGTCTTAGTGGTTTGGAAAGTTGCTCTTACTGTTTGCTTTCATGATTATTCTGCTTCCTCATTTATAAATGATCAAGATTATTGCACCAGGCAAGGAGAGCTCCTTCTCAGCTTTAGCTTCTCAGGCTGGGAATAAGGATGTAGACTAGAAAGCATTCAGTAGCTCTGGACTTCTGCATTCTGATTTAAATGCAAACATCCTTCAAGTCATCCACACCTGGGAATGAAGGAAAATTTTTCCGATTTTTACTCTATGTACCCTAGTAATACCCAGCCTGAGAATAAGGAGCAGTGGGATAGAGAATTGAGAACATTTCTGTAGTTTTTTCACTCTATGGTCATTCAGCTATCAAGAAGGAAAGGAAGAATGGAAAGGCATAAGAGGGGAGCGAAACCCAAGGGGAAGATACGTTTGTGGTGGAGGTAGGAGCAGCATAGATATAAGACTGTTTGGAGAAAGAAAAGATGGAACAGAAAAGATGAAGGGCTGTACTCTGTAGTCTGCAGAAACAGAAGTAAAACTGGTGGCGAAATTGAGAGGGCAAGACTGGGTGTTTAGGTGAAGAATTAATTCTGAATAATGAAAACTGAGTTACTAATGTAAGAACCACTAACATTTTTTTTCAGACTACTGTAAGCAAAAAAAATTTCTGTATTTCTAGAAGGTTAAACAAAAATTATATTTATGCCCAGGTATGATTGGAACAATAAGTTGCACAATTAAAACCTGGAGGCTTTAAGAGTGGGATGACAACTGCACCAACATCTGGATTGTTTCATAGCATTACAGCATGAGTGGCTTTCCCTGGCATCAAGCAAAAAGAGCAGTCCAGTAAGGCACAGACTTCATCTGGCAGATAAGTCTCAGTTTGCTTGGTCTTCAGCAGAGCAGGCTAGGCAGGCCAGTAGCCTTTCTCTATGATTTTAATAATCAATGAAATCAGGTTTCTAGTAGCCTGTTCTACCAACAGTAATTGAAATGGCACCAAGGACTCTGGGGAGAGGAATTGAAAATGGAAGCTACAATCCATTTGGGGTGCATTAAAGACAACATAGCCAGCTGGTCAAAACAGATGATTCTCCCACTATTTTTAGAATTGGTGTGGCATCACCTGGAGCATTGTGTGCAGTTCTGGGCTCCACAATATAAAACGGATAAAAGTACTTGAAAGAATCCAGAGGAAGGCAGCAAAGCTGGTAAGAGGGCTGGAAGGCATGTTTCATGAGGAAAGGCTGAGGACATTTGGGTTGTTTATTCTAGAGAAAAGGAGGCTAAGAGGTGACCTCAGTGCTCTCTACAACTTCCTGAGGAGAAAAGTGGAGAGGGAGATGCTGGATTCTTCTCCCTGGTAACCAATGATAGGATGCATGGTAATGGCACAAAGGTGTGCAAGGAAAGGTTCAGATGGCATTAAGAAAAAATTTTTTACCATGATGGTGGTCAAACTCTGGAACAGGCTTTCCAGAGATGTGGTCACTGCCCCATGCCTGTCAGCAATCAAGAGGCATTTGGACAATGCCTTTAATAACATGCTCCAACTTTTGGTTAGCCTTGAAGTGGTCAGACGGTTGGACTTGATCTTAGAAGATCCCTTCCAGTAGAGCCATTCTGATTCTAATTATGGACTGTCTGTAGCAAGTATGTCTGAAGCAGTCTTCTGTGAGCTCGGCATTTTTGTTGAGATTTCAGAATGAAAAAGAAACTGTTGTTGGAACAAGATGTAAACATATAAAAAGACTATGACATAAAAACCCTGAATAGGTGAAGATAAAGTTTATATTTACAAGGGTGGGGTAATGGACATGTATGAAAGAGCAGAAAAATGAAATACAGTGTATGACAGAGATCATGAGGGAAACAACAGAAGAATTTATAACCTAAGACAAAAGCAGAAAGCTGGAAATAAATAAAATAGCAACAGATAAAGAAAGGAGGTGAAAAAAAACTCCTTTTCAAAAAGCAGTTGCATTCTTCCTCTTATATTTATGTACTTGTTGTAGAAATGTTATACAAAGCTATGTCATCTCCGTATTAGAAATCGTTATAAAGTGTACATAATAGCAATAGCCATAATGGGTTATGAAATAACCCATTAGCCATAATGGGCTAAAAAATGAACATGTAGTGAGAAAGTGCAAAAGTAATAATTTTATGCAAAATGCATACATTCCCACATTATGACTGATATATTCATGTTAGTTCTGTCATTTTCTAGACTACTTATACACCCATGCATTAACTGTGCAAGAATTTACAGACTCTTTCAATTCTTTTTTATGTCTTCTGTTAACATGTGGGCTATAATGGTATGTGGTTGAGGTTGGTGAGTCCACAAATGAACAGCCTGATTTTTCCATTGACAAGGTGGGTGACTGTAGTCAGAACTGGAAAGAGTAACTTTTGTTTGTTCTCGAAAATAAGTCACTATGTTCAGCTTTTCTAAACATACTTTAATGTGTCTTCATCATCACAGCCCATTCTTTTCTCAAGCAGTATAACAATATAAATGTCCAATACTTGTAAATCAGCTATTCCAATACATACTTTGTCCCTTTTTTGGCTTACCATTCTGAATTTCATTCAGATTGATAAAATCAGTATTCCCATTTTGAATATATATATTTATATACATACACACACACACATATATTCCTTTCTAATAATTAATTATGGAATTTTATGTGGAAGTGAAAATATCTGGTTCCTGTTTCCTGTATTGTATTTCATTTTTCAGTGTGCTTCACCCACTAGGCTATACTATCTAACTAGTAATTAACTGTCCTAACCTTCCTTCTCCTTCATGCACACACGTGAATGTGACTGTTTTAGCCTAATCCTGTGGGGACCCATGTGTGTATCGGATAAAGCATGAATGTAAACATAGGAATACATCCAGAGGCTTTGGACATAATGTATATGATTTGGTTTGTCCCAGATTGCTCACTGTCCTCCCACAACTACCTCAAGAGATCTACTAAATGGCTTCAGAGGTACTTCTTTGCCTAGTGCCAGACCGTGATCTGTAAGGAACAAAAGCAGCACTATCCTCTCTTGACTATTTTTGGGAGAGGAGTTTGTTGACCTATGCACGTGCAGTCACAGCTCACGTTTCAGCAACGAGACAACAGACAAGCATTCTCAAGCAGTAGAAGATAAGACACAGTACAATAGTAGTAATTTGTCACTATACCAGGTAGAAAGGGTGGAATGAAGAACAGAAGCCTCGAGTGTGAAGAGACACCCTTATGCTATGAAGACATGTCAAGGACCCATGTGGTGGTCTGTCAAGGGTTCTCTTGGCCACAGTCTGTGGCTGAAAAACTTCCCTCCTAGCTCCCTAGGAGGATGAAAGCCATAGCTCCTTAAATTGGACTACTTTGAAAATACCTTATTTGCCCTTTTCCTTTTTTTTTTTTCTCCTTCTTTTTATTATGTTTAAAAACATTCTTCAGAATTAGAGTTACATAACATTTAACATTAAAAGATTACAAGCATTCATGTCAAAATTCATTCCTGAAGACAAAAAAGTGTTGGTAAAAGTGTTCACTCAGCACACCTTGTTCACACAGTTGTCGTTATAGGTTTCCTCATACAAGGTCTAATGAGCAATTAATATTTTGACATAAAACCTGCGAGAGTTAGGTGCCCATTTGTGACTTTGGAAAGCACTATGCATACTTCTAAAAAGCTTTAATTTCGCTGGTTCTTTGATTATGGATTTATGAATCAGTGTAAATCTGTTCCCTCTAAAAGCAATAGCAAAATTTCTACTGAATTCAACACTGCTGAATCAAGAAAGATACTCAAGCTCTCTTAAAAATAAGACAAAAGTGTAGCAGTTGTTTTGTCCTTTCTAAACCGAGACCTTCTCGTGTGTGTTTTTCCTTTCTGCTAGAACCTGAAAAAAAGAAATTGCTGGTGCTGTATTAATATGTTCTAATTTTAGCTTATCCGTGGTAAGAAATTTATAGTTAAGGCTGTATTTATCATGTATTTGTAGGATTTAGTTCGCTCTGGCCAAAACACCTCACAATCTTTTTTTTTTCTTTTGTTTTTCGTTTTTCTCTTTTTTAAATTAAAAAAATATTACTAGAAGTGGTACTCACACTAAATCTCCAATTTAATTCATGTAATAAAGTCATATCTGTTACTGAAGATTGGGAAGAATATTGATTAAGACAAAACAACATACAGTTTCACTAATACTTGACTGGATAAAATACTGCAGAAACACCACATTCAGAAAATAAATTAAAGCCCCAAGCAAAAGGAGCTGTTCAGATTATTTCATTGACATCGAAGAATAATTTATTCCACTGTTAGCATAACTTTTTTTGCTTGTTTGTTACCTCATCAAAGATTTCCTATTTACACAGGAAACCTCTTAGATTCCTACATATTTATAATATTTTTTTTCTCATTCACAGTAAAATGTGGTGATTCAAACTTGAGGGAAATAACAAAAATCACAAGATTTTAAATGTCACTTTACATTTTAGTATATACCTGCTTCTGTCAGTGTGTACATCTCACAGTAAGATTTGATTCACATATAAATAACATAATTGTCTGTAAAAATTTCTTACTCTATTAAAAAAAAAAAAAGAGGGAAGGGGGAATGATAAAACGATGGAATTTTTATTATGCCACAAATTTTTCACTGAATTGTATTCCTATTGAAATTTTCAGTATATTTTTCCAGAAATAAAACAATAAAACTTGGTTGTCTTTGAAAAATATCAAATCAGAGTGACTTTGATTCTTTTAATAGTTGTTAAAAACAGTTCTCTGTTTCTGAAACAACATAATGTCAAGACAAATGAACTAGCAATTTACTCAGTTTACTCTGTGGATTATAAACAATAAGTAAATCATGTTCATTTGACCCAAAGAATTAAGCAACATGGATAAAAGCACAAAATGTCATACCAAAGAAACACAATCATGATATTAACAAACTCACACTGTGCCACAACTTACACACAAGCACATTCTTAAAAGCTTCGGAACATCTCAGAACAAAGGGAGAAGAATAAAGGGAAAGAGACATTCAGTAGTTGGAGTATCTCATCAAATTGTAGTTGAAAAATAAATTTAATTAAGCCTCAAAATTGGCAAAAGAAGAATAATCATATATGATCTGATACTAATCCAAGAAGTGTTTATTTAATTGCTTCAAAGTGACAAAAGCTTTTTTTTTTTTTTAATTTCACAATAAATATATAATTGTCAAAGAAACAAGCACTTGTGCGTTTCCTGAGCGACATGTTTAGAACAGTAATTGGCCTCATTAACTACAGTATGTTTTCAGTTTATATTTATTTCACAGGTTCAAAGGTGGGTTTGATTTGATAAGGATATTTATGCCACAATAGCATTTAATCTAGAAGACAACAAAAGGGGCAAACTAAACCCAGTTTGCGTAGCAAGAGCAACAAACAGTACCTTTTCTCATATTCATATTGAAATAGAATAAATCACTGCATTGCATTGAATGGAGCTTATAGTATATGAAGATTTGTCACAGGTCTTCCTTGAATGTTTTTACCACAGACATAAGTTTATTGCTTTTTTCTTCTAATACATATACGTTAATGAAGAAAATAGGATTGCTTCTACACTACTCTGTGTTTTGAAGGGAGTATAAACTAATTATTGAAAATGTAAGTTTCCATAGTACTGCAGTTCTCAGATCAGTTTTTCCCCTTTTTACCTCCACTACCGTATCAATATTAATTTACAGATAATTAAGGATATTCACGACTGTTTTAGTTAGACTGCTTTACAAGAAATGTGTATTTTATTGATGCATATTAATCTATAAAAGGGACATGTAAGTCAGTTGAAAACTAGCATAGCTTTCAAAAAAGGACTTTTTTTTTCATGGTATGAAGTCAGTCTGAGCAGACATATTAGGGGTACATCTGCTACATCTGCCTCTTAAATTTCACAGCACTGCTGGTAATATTTTTCTTTCTGTTTTTTACCTTTTCACAATTACATGGCCATTCTTCTGTACTGTAATTGGCACGTACATGATACAGTACCCCTGCCCTGCCCTTGCCCTTCCCTTCCCTTGCCCTTGCCCTTCCCTTGCCCTTCCCTTCCCTTCCCTTCCCTTCCCTTCCCTTCCCTTCCCTTCCCTTCCCTTCCCTTCCCTTCCCTTCCCTTCCCTTCCCTTCCCTTCCCTTCCCTTCCCTTCCCTTCCCTTCCCTTCCCTTCCCTTCCCTTCCCTTCCCTTCCCTTCCCTTCCCTTCCCTTCCCTTCCCTTCCCTTCCCTTCCCTTCCCTTCCCTTCCCTTCCCTTCCCTTCCCTGCCCTGCCCTGCCCTGCCCTGCCCTGCCCTGCCCTGCCCTGCCCTGCCCTGCCCTGCCCTGCCCTGCCCTTCCCTTCCCTTCCCTTCCCTTCCCTTCCCTTCCTGTCCCTTCCCGTCCCTGTCCCTGTCCCTGTCCCTGTCCTTGTCCTGTTCCTGTCCCTCTCCCTCCCTCACTCCCTCTCCCTCTCCCTCTCCCTCTCCCTCTCCCTCTCCCTCTCCCTCTCCCTGTCCCTGTCCCTTTCCCTCTCCTTCTCCCTCTCCCTCTCCTTTCTCTTGAGAGGGCTAACTTACATTTTGTTATTTTAGTGCCATTTTAGTGAATTTTTATTGAAATTTCCCTATTTAAATTCACCTTCTGTCAGTATTAAAACCTATCATCTCTTTTCTGAGCCCTTCAATTTCCTTGGTATTCGCCTTCAAATTATGTTGCCAGCCAAAATCTAAAATCATAGCAAGAGACAAACATGATCTTGAAATTTATCATAGAGAGTTATATTAAAAAAAATAAAAATGTGGGGGGGGGGGGGGGGTGCGGGGAGGAGAACTGTTGAAACTTCTCTCCTGTTTTGAAGGGGGAAGGGGACAAAATATATATATCTGAATGGAAGCAATTGCTCTGCTTGTTCTCCAGTCCTTATCCACATCTGAGTTTCAGGTCTTGAACCTACTCTTACTGAAAATCCTCAAAGCAGAAAACTACTCTCTGATAAAATATCCATACTCAGTTCTTTAGGGAAGAGTACACCACACTCCTTGCTACAGACTGCTACTGTGTGTATATGTATACTGTGTGTATATGTATAAAATTCAAAGCTTTACAGAAACATTTTCCCTTTCCCTATCTACTGAGATTTTTTTATTTTTTTCTTCTTTAGACAAAACAGAATAAATTGCCATATGGAACCTACAAGTTGTTTTGAAATCATAAGCTCTCCTGGCTTTCTTGATGCTCTAGAAAGGAGAAAGAAGACTGCCTGGCTTGACTTCTGAGCTGTCATGCTTTGTAGAAGAATACATAGAAAGTGCATGAATTAACAGCAGGCAGAAAAAAAATTGGTTTTATAGAAATTCTTTTCAGCTTTCTTCACCCTAATTTGTACTTCATCTTCCCCAGAAGGGATGAGACAGAACTACTTTACTTCCTACTGCTAAATAACTGCACCTGCACACTGTACTTAGACACAGAGACTACCATGTGGCTGAGTGGAAACCAAAGAGAAAAGGGTAAAAAAAATGAACATAAAGGACAAAATGAATTTCAGTGTATTTTCCTTCGTATCTCTCACTTGTATCTCTCAATTTTTCAGTCCCGTATCAAACGAGCTTTCAGGATTCACTCCATTGTTTGTAAAGGATCTATCTCTTTCCTGTCCAGAGCTTGTTTTGCAGTCTCTGAAAACTGATGATCTTACTTTCTCCCAAAGAGCATTTCAAGAATGCGAAAAAATAAAGTGTGTTACACTGCTGCTAATATTTTAGTAAGGCCAGGTACACTGGCAGATAAAAAATTTGGGAAAACAATGACTTAACCCATAGTTCTCAAATTTCTTCCTGAGCATTCTCCTAAGATTCTGCAGCAACTTCTTTTTTATCATTATTGTAATCATCATCCATCATCACTACAAGTCAAAGATTTGTTAGTTCTAATTCCTAGAAGTAAATGTAGTTTTCTCAAACCATTAAAACCTTAGATCAATGCGAGGCCATGAACAAAGCTGTATAATATAACCCGAGCACCATGAAATTATACAACAGAATTTTGTAATCCTCCCCCCCCCCCCCCCAAAAAAAAAAAAGTTACTTACATAATTAAAAACCAAAATGTTATAATAAGTGGGAAAGAAGCAAATAAAAGAATTGCTGTATCTACAATTATTTGTTTTTGAAGAAGAAGAATTCAAATTAGCATTACCGCCATTCGCACACTTCTGTCCTCACATGCTGCACATTAATGACATTTACTATAATGATGCAATGCCTTGACAATAGCAGCTTGGCATATCAGTTTTGATGCTAATAATAAGAACAGCATTCACAGATTCCTGCCCTCAGCTGACTAATGCTATTAATCCTGTGACTCACCATTCCTCATAAATGAGCAGGACAAAAAAAAACTTCACAACCTTAATGTCATCATTTACCCATAGATGAAAAACGATCATTTTAGATAACGCGTACTGTTATTTTCTTTTTCTTCCCCATCACCATTTCCCTTAGCTCTTTAACTTCCTCTAGATAAGGTCTTAAAGTCTTATCAAACTTACATGTCTAGAAATGATATTGGTTTACTTCAATGAAAATAATGCCTGAATAGTCTCAAGCAAATCTCTAACAAAATTTTTCACTTTTAAGTACTACTGAAAGTCTAAAATATGTAGATAGCCAGTAGCACTTCTGGAAGAATGTTACAGGTCTGTAACTCATTTATTATTATTATTAATACTTTCAGTTATTATAAACTCATCTATGTGTTTATCACATAAATCCTTATTTTTTTTGTTTTGAATTTTGTTGTTCACTAAAATAATGGCCGAGGTTAATATAAAAATTTTCATGATTTGAAATGCAAAATATATATTTGCTTTACAGTAATACAAGGTATTCCATATAATCTGAATTAACTACGTTTTGAATTCAAATGAAGTTACTTCTGTGGAATGACTTAATGATGGACCCAGAGTTTTAAGACACATTGACATAATACTCTTCAACTATACAGTCATACAAGATACCATTAAGAAGTCACATGTAAATTGAGGAATAAGCAGATTTTTACTCTTTTTCTGTTATTATAGTTTTCAAATCAAAATAAAAGAGAGAATGCCAGTGTTTTAGCGTTTGCAGAGAAGCAAAATGTTCTGATCATATTTTCACATTTTTGAAATGTCTTTATAGGCAAAAGCAACACAGATGTTAGAAAAATTCGTCACTTTTACTGGTTGATAGTCGGCTGAATATGAGCCAGCAGTGTGCTCAGGTGGCCAAGAAGGCCAACAGCATCCTGGTTTGTATAAGAAACAGCGTGGCCAGCAGGTCTAGGGAAGTGATTGTCCCCCTGTACTCGGCTCTGGTGAGGCCGCACCTCGAGTACTGTGTTCAGTTTTGGGTCCCTTGCTACAAGAAGGATGTCGAGGTGCTCAAGACAGTCCAGAGAAGGGCGACGAAGCTGGTGAGGGGTCTGGAGAACAAGTCTTATGAGGAGCGGCTGAGGGAGCTGGGATTGTTCAGCCTGGAGAAGAGGAGGCTCAGGGGAGACATTATTGCTCTCTACAGGTACCTTAAAGGAGGCTGTAGCGAGGTAGGGGTTGGTCTATTCTCCCAAGTGCCTGGTGACAGGACGAGGGGGAATGGGCGAAAGTTGTGCCAGGGGAGGTTTAGGTTGGATATTAGGAGGAACTTCTTTACTGAAAGGGTTGTTAGGCATTGGAATGGGCTGCCCAGAGAAGTGGTTGAGTCACCATCCCTGGAGGTCTTTAAGAGACATTTGGATGTTGAGCTTAGTGATATGGTTTAGTGCAGGACTTGTTAGTGTTAGGTCAGAGGTTGGACTAGGTGATCTTGGAGGTCTCTTCCAACCTAGACGATTCTGTGATTCTGTGATTCTGTGATTCCGTGATTCTTTTATTTTGCATAAAGAAGATTTATATTAAAAGGAAAGGAACATACCTGGATTGTAAGGAGAAAATGTTCTTCCATGATTCTGCTAGCCAAATAATTTATAAAGTGTTCCATATGCAAAACATCAAAGTATGCATGAAAACAAACAAACAAATAAATAAAAATCAGCTTATCAGAACCTCTGAGAAATCCATCCTGAATTATTTGTTAAACAATAGTGTATACTAGTACATTGCCAAATTGAACATCATGTGGCTTGATCAATGCACCCTTAGTCACTTCCCCTAGGAATAAAAAGATTAACAATAGATCTTATCGGTAAGATTTTTTGGAAGGTCATCTCTCTTGTCCATAATTACATTTCATCATACTGCTTGTCAGAGCAATCTCTCATAATTTGTCCATATTCAGTAATGAATACTTCTCTGTAATAGTCTGTGTTAAAGTATTTAATATGCTTCTGTAAAAACAATCTGAAGCACTGTTGGATGTCTGCTGCTGAATTGCACCACATTACAAGCTATAGAAGAGTAAACTCCACTAATGTCTCTCAGGGGAATGAAATCAGGATACACCTTGCTGAAACAAATGAATTAGTGAACTAACCTTGAATTAAGTAAAGACACAAGTCATTAAACCTATCGCTGTCTATTAAAAGGTATCTTCAGGACTGAATCTGTAATAATTAAAATTGAAAAAGCATTGTGAACGAAATGGACATCTGCCCCTTCATCCTCTCCTTCACCTCATTCTAGACTGACTATATTTCTTCTGTGTATTGGGGGTGGGATAGAAAGAGAATAAGTAGAAACAATAGCTTTTTATTTTTTTTTCCAAAGTACAGCTTTATTTATATATATATATATTATTTACAAACCAACATATAGCAATTGTTTGTTTCTGATTAAAAAGGAAGATCTTCAAATAAAAGAGACTATCTTGTAACTTACAATAGTTCTGTTTCAGAAAGAACATTCAAGAGGGCTTTTACTATTATTCCTAGGTAAATCCAAGTATTAAAGTATTTTAATATATTTTTTTTTTCAGCAACAGAACCAGAACATCCTAACTGTTCATATAGCTCGGATTCAATGCTATGTAGATAAAATCCCAGTGTTGTCCCTACCCCCCCCCCCCCAGTGTTTTCCTTTTCTTTTGTCCTTAAATATACACTTTCATGCAATGTTCCTGACAGAGCAGCTTCATTTTTATTCAATAGTTAATCATGCTATGTATGATTACATGTATCCTTGCTACTAATCTTTGTGTAAGAAAAATATTACTAGAATATCAGCTGAATGCTTGAACAGCACAACTTCTCCTAAGTGCTACCTCCTTTGAGTTATATTTACCTGACATTTTTCTTATTTTTCTCTTTCAGTCTGTTTATGTTAGGGCTCAGTCTGCCATGTGCCTTCAAAATATGTTCCAAAACAGGTCTCCTATTCTGTCATGATTCATACTTGCTATTTTGTCATGATTTAAATGTGATCAGGTATTGAATGAAGAACAGGAGGAAAGGAAGGACTGCCAATCTTTCCAGCCTGTTTCCATTCTAACAAACACTTCCTACCACATTTGACTAGTCAAGCTTGCAGAAACATTAATTTCTGTGCCATGCTCTTTATTCCCCAGCAGACAGGTAGTGAGATGAAGTCATCTGAGAGCCAATAGCAACATGACAATTAATCATGAGAAGCGAGCATGA